>NW_018745105.1:1496507-1592521 GCF_001683475.1 Chenopodium quinoa
CCGCCACCTCCTGAGATGGAGGTGGATCAGAGAACTCCCGAACCTAAGGGAGGGGTCCAAGAAGAAATCAAGAAGAGTGCTGCTGAGCACGAAAATAAAGATGCCGTGATGTCCAGTGCTGAGGGCTTCACGGCAGATATCGCAAGAGAGGTTGAGGCTTTCGTCCTCACCCCTGAAGAAGAGGAGGTCATAGTAATTGACTCCTCTGAGAAGGACGATGCTTGAGACAAACCAAAGCTAATCAAGCTCCATCGTCGTCCTTCCCTTCTTTCCAGACTCTGCATTCTGGAGAAATGGGTTTCTCGGCCCCCGAATTCCAATCCCAGATCACATCTGGGACCTCATATGGGGTCAAAACCGAGAAGGAGCTGCAGCCTACTTCGGCAATTTTGCTGGCATGTCCGAAGTAGACAGGGCAAGGATCTGGTCGCTGAAGGCCACTGCTGGGATGGGCGAATCCAGTAGATCAGTTCCTGACCCAGCCAGGTCTAACCAACTGCTGATGATGCAGGTAATTTTCCTTCATTTCCTCCGAAATTCGGCTCTTCATATATATATATATATATTTTTTATTTATTATTTTTTTGTCTTCCTGTTTTCAGTTCGTGCACAATCAGACTCTCACTGTAGAGCTGATTGATACCCTACAAGATAGGGTAGACGCTGCTGTGCACGAAAAGAAGGTGGCTGAAGAGGAAGTGAAGCTTGCTAAGCTGAAGCAAGCAGCAGCTGAAGAGAAGCAGCAGGAGGTTGAGGAGTACGGGAGAAAAGCTGCCGAAGCCCTGAAAACCTTCTGCGATGCTATGGAGAAGGAAGTTTTTCCCCACTGATGGAAGGGGAAAAATTCCTCCAGGAGCATATGGGAGTGGACGTCTCCAAATTCAAGGCTGCCATTGAGAGCCGAATTCAAGAAGGAACTGCTGCACAAGCTGAAGTGCAGCAGCGTCTAGAGGCTCTTGAAGCCAGCCGAATGACTGCTGAAGAGTTGCTCCTGGCCAAAGACGTCCAACTCTCAGAGGCTGCTGCTGCTGCTGAAGCTCAAAGAGCTAAATTCCAAAAGGCTGAGGATCAATTGCTGATCCAGAAAGTTGAAGTGGCCCAGGCTCAGACAAAGGCTTTCCAAATTCAGCAAGAGCTGAATGAGCTGAAAGGTTCCTCCTCCCAAGTCGCTGATGAGCTGAAGAAATCCAAGGAAGACTTGGAGGAGACCCAGAAGAAGCTGGCTGATGCTGAGGCTTTACTCAAAGTCCGTGTTTATACCCAAGAGGAATATGAGATGGGTTTCAGAAACGGATTCCGAGTATGCGAAGAGTCTGCCTTCATGCTGAGCCGAAACTGGACTGGTCTAAATGTGCTGAGTGGGTCCAGAATCCCGAAGACCCTCACATGAAGTATGCAACTCCAGCCGAAGCTGAAATTCTGAAGGCTGAGGAAGCCGAAGAGGAAGCTGAAAGACTGGAGTTGGAAGCTGAGCAGAGGGAAAGGGAGGCTCGGCAAAGTGCAAAGCCCGCTTCTTCTGCTGCTGGGGCTGAGGCCACCATGGGGCTCAACGCTGATCAGTCTGATCCTCCGGCTGAAGCATAGGAACTCGGGCAGTCGTCTTCAGAATCTTGCGGTTCATCATGTGCTTAACTTTAGACTTGCCGCTTTCTGAGTTTTTTGCCTTGTTTTTTGCTTCAGCTTGCCTTGTCGTACAGCAGTTTTATTTTTTTGCTTATGTACGTATTTCGGCAGCTGTTATTTTCCGCTTGTGGGCGGCTGCCGATACTGAATTATTGAACTTGTAGCTCAATTTTTGAGCATGAAATATTAATCTAATGCTCTTTTCTTCAGTTGCTTTATTTTTGAATGCTTTACTGTTTCTTTTCTTCAACTCTGCCGAACATAGTTGCACTGAGTGCTTCTTGCCCCCACAGAAATTGAAGTATGACTTCAGTTGAATAAGCAATTTCTGAACTTCTTCAAAATGGGTATCCGAAACACAGGGCCAACTGAAGGCAATGCTTCTGGGATACAAGTCTTACTGAAGATTGACTGTCTGAAAGTTGGATATCCGAAACACAGGGCCAACTGAAGGCAATGCTTGGGATATTAGCTTTCTGGGACTAACCTCTTTAGAACAAGTCTTACTGAAGTTTGACTTCAGCTGAAAGACCAGCGTTCTTAAAGAAGACGCATATCCGAAACACAGGGCCAACTTAAGGCAATGTTTCGGATAATGGCTCTCTGGGATACAAGGCTCAGTGAAGGCAATATCCCAGAATTGTCCATGGACTCATGTCTTTGGAGAACAGGTCTTACTGATGTTTGATTTCAGCTGAAAGACCAGTGTTCTTTAAAAAGACTGAGTTTTGTAAGCCATCTGAAACCCAGTTACCCGAAGGCGAAGGTTTCAGACGAGGCTGATTTAAAAATTTTCAACTGTTGCTGTTATCCTTGATTTTCTGTCTATCTTTGAAAAATGGATACCCGAAACACAGGGCCAACTTAAGGCAATGTTTCGGATAATGGCTCTCTGGGATACAAGGCTCAGTTAAGGCAATATCCCAGAATTGTCCATGGACTCATGTCTTTGGAGAACAGGTCTTACTGATGTTTGATTTCAGCTGAAAGACCAGTGTTCTTTAAAAAGACAGGTTTTGTCAGTAATCTGAAACCCAGTTACCCGAAGGCGAAGGTTTCAGACGAGGCTGAATAAAAAACCCTTAAAGAGTAGATAGAACAAAGAAAATTTTGAAAGGATAAAAAGTTGTAAATATTTATATAAATGGCGGCTCCAAGGCCTTTCATTAGTTCAAAATGTACTTACAAAGATTGTTCTGCCCCGAAGGGTTTACACATGGTATTTTTTCAGTACATCAGCGTTCCAGTGATTCTTCAATTCAGTTCCATCCAACTGTCGAAGTCGGTATGTCCCTGGCTGAAGCTCATCATATATTTCGTAAGGTCCCTCCCATGTAGCTGAGAGCTTCCCATGGATTCGGCCTTTCTGAACTGCAGCAGCATTCCGAAGGACAAGATCTCCAATTTTGAGAGGCCTTGCATGGACCCTTCGGTTATAAAATTTGCTGACTCTCTGCTTATAGGCGGCCATTTTATCTCGAGCTGAGTCTCTTACTTCGTCGAGGAAATCGAGAGATTCCCTCATCAGTCGCTCATTCTCAGCCGAGAAATGGTGCACTCGAAGGCTCTCCGAGCCAATTTCTACTGGAAGGACGGCTTCGGCACCATACACCAGTTCAAAAGGTGAGTGGCCCGTTGCCTCTTTTTCAGTTGTCCGAAGGGACCAAAGGGTTCCAGGGAGCTCCTCTAGCCATTTGGACTTTTGATCTTCCACCCTCTTCTTGAGGGCATTTAAGATCTGTTTATTTGCTGCTTCGGCTTGTCCGTTACTTTGCGGGTGGCATACTGCTGAGTATGCCAGTTTGATGCCGAACTGATCTGTATATCGCTTCAGCGGTAAGTTATCAAATTGTCTCCCATGATCGAAGACTAATACTCTCGGGATGCCAAAGCGAGTGATGACGTTCTGCCAGATAAATTTTCTGACAGTTTGCTCTGTAATGTTCGAGGCTGCTTCGGCCTCGATCCATTTACTGAAGTAGTCGACACCAACTATCAGCCATTTTTTCTGGTACACAGCCTCTGGAAATGGTCCCAGTATATCCAGTCCCCATTGGGCAAACGGGAGTGGATTAAGGATCGGCTGAAGATCCCTTGCTGGCTGATGGATAACTGGAGCATATTTTTGACATTTTTCACATTTCCGAACCAGCTCCTTAGCATCTGCGATCATGGTGGGCCAGTAATATCCAGCCCTCAATGCCTTGTGGGCTAAGGTTCTTCCCCCAATGTGGTTCCCACAGATGCCGAGGTGAATCTCCTGCAGGATATAATCTGCATCTGTTGGTCCCACGCATTTCAGCAATGGGGCTGAGAAGGACTTTTTCAGAAGTTCCCCCCTGAAGACAATGAACCTAGAGCTGGTTCTCTTCATTTTGGAGGCCAAAGCTTTGTCCTCAGGAGTTTCTCCCCGAAGCTTAAAAGCTAAAATGGGTTCCATCCAACTAGGCTCTGGGTCAGCGCAGCACACTTCAGGTGCTTCGTCGACACTTCTTACTCGACGCACTTCTACATATACAGACCTGTTCAGCTCGGTAAAAGATGAACTAGCAAGTTTGGAGAGTGCATCGGCCTGAGTATTCTGACCCCTTGGGATCAGCTGAACCTCAAAAGTTTTCAGCTCTGCAATGACTGATTTGATCTTGGCAAGATAAGCTATCATGGAGGGCTCTTTGGCCTCATAGCTGCCACTGATCTGATATGCAACTAGCTGAGAGTCTGTTTTTAAGCAGACATGATCGGCTTCCAAGGAGATGCATAATTGTAGGCCGGCGATTGCTGCCTCATATTCGGCTTCATTGTTCGAGGCCTTAAAAGAAAATTTTAGTGCATACTCAAAGGATTTGCCTTCGGGAGAAGTTATCACTACTCCTGCCCCCGAACCGTTTTCGGTGGAAGACCCATCCGTAAACACGGTCCAGACTTTCTTTTCACTGTCCAGCACTTCTTGGTATGAGCATTCGGCCAAGAAATCCGCCAGAGCTTGAGCCTTAATGGCAGCCCTCGGACGGTAGCTGATGCTGAATTCGGTGAGCTCAAAAGCCCACTTGGCTAGCCTACCGGATTTTTCAACCTTGCCAAGAACTTTTTCCAACGGCTGATCAGTTAAGACCACTATCTGATGGCAATCAAAATAGGGCCTCAGCTTCCGAGCGGCTACTACTACCGCGAAAGCAACTTTCTCGAGTAGAGGATAGCGGGTCTCGGCATCCGTCAGTGTATGGCTGACGAAATAAATCGGTTGCTGACTCTTACTCTCTTCCCTCAGCAATACTGCGCTGATGGTGGCCGGGCTAACGGCCACATATAAGTATAGAGTTTCTCCTTCAACTGGGCTAGCCAGCGTTGGGAGTTGAGCCAGATGCTCCCGAAGCTGTTGAAAGGCGTCTTTTTGCTCTTCCTCCCAAACAAGCTCTTTTGTTTTCGGGAGTTTCAGGGCTTTGAAGAAGGGTAACCCCTTATCCGAAGCTCTGGAAATGAACCTCGAGAGGGCTGCCATTCTTCCGGTGAGCCGCTGAACATCCCGCTTCGTTTTCGGCTCAGGAAGGTCGAGCGCCGCTTTGACTTTAGAGGGATTGGCATCAATCCCCCTTTTGCTGACCATGAAACCCAGGAATTTCCCTGACTTCACGCCGAAGACACACTTCTTCAGATTCAGCTTCATTTGATGCTTTCTCAAGGTGGCGAAAGTTTCAGCCAGGTCCTTTACATGGTCCTCTAGTTTTCTGCTTTTGACGATCGAATCGTCAACATAGACTTCCATGTTTCGGCCCTTTTGATCGGCGAAAACTTGATCCACCAGCCTTTGATAGGTTGCCCCCGCATTTTTCAATCCGAAGGGCATCATTTTGTAATTATACACCCCAGCGTTCGTGACGAATGCTGTCTTGGCTCGATCGTCGGGGTGCATAAAGATCTGATGATACCCCGAGAATGCGTCCATGAAACTAAGCAAGGCATGGCCACTTGTCGAATCGACTAGCTGATCGATTCTTGGCAAGGGATAGAAATCCTTTGGACAAGCCTTATTTAGGTCCGTGAAGTCAACGCACATCCTCCAGGTACCATTGGGCTTCTGAACCATCACCACATTTGCCAGCCATTCCGGATATTGGCAAGGTTCAATGAACCCTGCCTCCAATAATTTTTTGACTTCGGCTGCGATGTCTCGGTTCTTATTGGCGGAGTAATTCCGCTTCTTTTGCTTAACTGGTCGACACGCTGGGTCAACATTAAGCTTATGGGAGATGAGGTCTGAACTTATCCCGGGCATATCAGCTGCCGAGAAAGCAAACACATCTCTGTTATCCCGAAGGAGCTGAATAAGTTCACAACGGGTGCTAGGATCAAGGTCCATCCCGATTGTTACACATTTCTCAGCATCTCCTTCGGCCAACTCAACTGTTTCAGTCTGTTGGTCCATGTCCATTGCCGATGGACTGGACTCTTCAGAATCTGGTCTGCTGCCAATGTCAGCAGGTGTCCCAGTCTTTGTGTTCTTCGGCTGGCTCTCTGAGTCTTTCGGCTCAGCTGAAGAGTCAACCTTTTCCCTTTCGGGACCTTTTTCTCTGGGCACGGATCCTTGGGCCGAAGCACTTAGGCCTTTCGGCTTTTTTTGCGCTTGGCTCTCTTTCTTTTTCCTCCTCATCCCTGTCGTCATCTGGGCGACTACTGGATGGCTTGAGGTAGTTGCACCTTCGGGCGTCCTTTTGGTTGCCCTGTATCCTTTCGGGGAAGCCGGCGTCTGAGACGTAAATCATCAGCTGATGATAAGTTGAGACGACCCCTTGAATCTCGTGAATTATGGGTCTCCCCAAAATCACGTTGTACACTGAAGGAGCGTCGATGACCAAAAACTCAATCATGACGTTCCGGGCTGCCTCATCGCAACCGATGGTGACAGGAAGTGTCACCTTCCCATCTGGATAAGTTGAAGCCCCATTGAACCCGGATACCGGATAGGGTACCGGCGTAAGGTGCTTGGGCTTCAGCCTAATTTGGTTGTAGGCCTTTCGGAACAGAATGTTTGCTCCGCTGCCACCGTCAACAAGGACCTTACTGACGTCGTGGTTGGCCACCGTGGCGATGATCACCAACGGATCCTCGTGAGGGAACGTAATCCCCCGGCAGTCAGCGGCTGTGAACGTCATGTTCGGCACCGGCGACTGGGGAGATTGAATGTCAGCGTTGTTCACCTGGTGAGTCAAAGCTCTAAGGTGACGCTTGTGCTCCCTCCGAGAGTATATTCCTCCCGAGATAACATTGATCGGAGGGAATTTCCCCTCCGGTTTTTTACTGTTTTTCCGGGGGAAATCAAGGTCCTGCCGAGGGTCCTTTGCTAACCTCTCGGATTCTTTTTTCTCGCGGTGATCCGCGATGTATTTTTTCAAGTATCCCTTCCGGACCATGTCCTCTATCTGGTCCTTCAGCTGGATACACTCCTCAGTGTTGTGGCCCGAAGACTCGTGGAACTCACACCACTGATTTTTATTTTTTCGCTGATACCACTCTGGGAGTGGTCTCGGCTTTCGGTAACTCTGCTCCTCTTTCGTCACACTGTAAATTTTGGCGCGTGGAAGAGAAAGAGGAGTGTAGGACTCATATCTGCCTGTGTATGAGGCAAACCTGTCCTTCTTTAGGTCGCTGGCCGAAGATGGCTCCGAGGCCTTTGATTTTCCCTTTGCCTTATGGCCTTGGCCTTCAGACAAGGGTATTTGCCTCTGTTTCCCTCCCCCGGATTGAGGTTGGGTTTTTGCTTTATTCCATTCTTCGGCTCGGATGAACTTATCCGAAGCACTAAGAGCTTCCTCCAAGGTCTGCGGGGTATGCATGACCATGAAGTCTAGGAATTTTCCTGGCTGAAGGCCATTCTGCATTGCAAAAACAGCTAGCCCCTGGTCCAGCTGGGAGACGCTTGATGACTCGTTACTGAAACGGGTCAGGTAGTCTCGGAGGCTTTCGGTTTCCCCCTGTTGCAGACCCATGAGCTCTGCGGTAGTCTTCTCTCGGCGGTTTGCCGTGGAAAACTTGCTCCTGAACTTGGAGGACAGATCATCCCAACCTGTTATGGAGCCTTGCCTTACTCCCTTGGAGATCCACGCTTGCGCGACCCCCTTGAGAGTGGTTGGGAAATATTTGCACCAAGTCGCCTCGGATCTGGGGCAAAGATGCATATGAGTCTCATACGAGGCCACGTGGTCCTTCGGATCCGTGGTCCCGTCATATGTGATATGCGACGGTATTTTAACCGTGGGTACGCGCTCTTCCAGTATCCATTGCTCGAATGGTGAACTAGCGGGAAGCATAATGGCCTTGCCCTTGTTCCTGGCCGAAGGGACCGCGCTCCGCCCTCTTAGAGAGGTAGGAGTGGTTTTCGTCCCTGGCTGGGAAGTCTGGGCCTCGGCTGCAGGGAACGAGAGGCGACTACGCACGCTCGGTTCCTGGCCGCCGAGTCGGTCAAGGACGCTTCTGCGAGCAGTCTCGGGTTCCCGGCGAGTAGATTCTGGCCGAGAAGCTGAGCTGCTGCTCTTATGCGCTGCTGGTCTTGAGGATGAGGATCCTTTAAATAATCGAGAGTTCTTTTTCCTCTGTTTTTCATTTTTCCAAGAATCCTCCTCCCACTCTTCCAGTTCCCGGAAGGAAGGAAGCTTCCCACCGTCATGGTCTAACTTCCTCCGCTGATGCCGGGTATGCGGAGGAGTTTGATCACGAGGCGGTGGCATATTCTGTGCCCTCATTGCCTCCATGAGTACTGCCAGCGCTCTTGCCACCTCTTCCGAACTGGGCCCCGTCAAAGGGGTCCCCGGCCGAGTGTGGTAATGAGGCCGTGCAGCCGATGGTTGGCTTTGGGACACTGAATATGTCCTATGATCAGACTGACCCCTGCTAGACCGAGAGTGGTCCGGCCTATATTGAGAGTCATGCATTATAGGAGATAGGGAATCCTCCTTGTGTGATCCTCCCCCCGAGCCGGCACCCTTGGGAGAGTTCCGGTCCGGCGAGGGCGATGGTGTAGGGGTTTTAGGCTTTTCGCCCGCTCCTCGACGGAGGCTTTTGCTCTTGCGGTTCTTAGCCATGGCTGCTAAGATAATTGCCAGATGATCTTGGTTAGGAATTTGGCTTAAAGATTTTTGAAAGTCGTCCCCACAGACGGCGCCAAATTGTTTCGGTTGAAAACAATGGGACCTTGCCGAAGGTCCGCTGAAATGGAGAAGACTGGATTCGATCCAAGCTGTGTTGGGCCGAAGGTTTCCTGCACAGTGAACACACGTAAACTAGCCTCGGGGGTGTTTCCGAGGAAGGCCCCTCCGATGCTAAAGTCAGTACAATGTGTAAAAGGAAGACACTATGCAAGAGAGTTTGTAGCTTGAGGCTTTTGTGGAATATTTCTGAATGCAAGAATGAGCATATGAATTGGAATATCAATAGTTGTGATGTCCCCCGTGAATGTGTTAATATGATGGCTTTTATACCTCATCATACATGGAGAGGTTGGACTTTAGCCCAATTGGCTTACTTTGTGGGCTGACCTTTGACTTTTGAGCAATTGGAGAGTTGAACCTTGACCTTGGGCTTTTAATTGGATCATTTAGTGTTCAGGCCCAATCTTGACTAAATTGGACCCAAACACTTATTAAGTTGTGAGTTCAAGAGTTAGATTCTCTTTCTAACCTTTATTTCGGATATTATAGGAAATGTGAAATTTGCTTATGGTAGGAGAGTTTGATTATGCAAGAGAAGTTAGATTTTGGCAGGTGAACTTCTCTTGTGCTTCTAGGATGTGGAGGGTTTTAAACTATGACATGCAAGAAAAATGATGTGGCATTCATAATTTTTTTTTTAATAGCTGATGTACAACATAAAAGCTTATCAACTTTAACTCTCTTCGGCCAAAAAGATACAATCTACAAATTGCATATGTTGAGATATGCCTTTACGATTTCATATGCATTAAATTTTGATTTAAATACGATGTATGTACATGTATGAAAACATCAATTGAGGTACCAAAGACTATGTGATATCCTTCTCTCAATTTGTAATGTGAGTCCAAAAATGAGTACTTAGTGCACTGTAATAATTTGAGAGAATAATAACTAATGCAGTAATGCTGGTGTGACTTTTCGTTCTATTTTTTATTCATTCACTTGTTTTTGTTATTTTTTTTCTAAATAAAATTGTGGGTTATCATATTTGTTGTTACTGTTTGCTTAAAGCTGTTGGTATTAATATCTGATGTTACTAGTGTCTTTTTTCTATAATGTGCATGTAGGGAATTGCTTGTCTGATTGGGTTGTCAATGAAAACAAGACTAAATGCTTCAAGTGCATATCAGACTTAAAGTCTTGGGATGAGTCAGAGGCATATTGTAAGGACCATAGAGGACACTTAGCATCTGTGGAACTGTGTCATCGCTTCAAGATTTGAAATTTGTTCAAGACTTGTGTAGAATTAATGTTGATGGTTGCTGGATTGGAGGACGAGGACTATCTACTTCTGGGCACAGTTGGATGTGGTCTGATCATAATTCTCTGCATAATGACTCCTTTTTACCCAAGGTGCATCATGGATCAAATTGTGGCAAACTTGTCCTGCAATAATGGAAGTGATTCATGCTCTTTGTTGTCCTATGGGGCTGTGCCCATTAAAGCTGTAGGATGCAACCATTCTCATGCTTTGATTTGCACAGTTGATACAGGTATGACTTGACTTTGTCTTGTCAATTTTCTCTTGTCTTGTCCTGTGTTAGCCTTGGCACCTTGCTTCAGGAATATTCTTTGGAATTGCATTGGTAGAAGGGTATAGAGAATAATTAGTTACCTTCAAATAGACAAATGCTACATAGTTTTTAAAATGTTTACTGCATAATTTGTAGTATTTTTAAAACAGACAACAGATATTACATGCCATCTTATTGTAATGAAAATCAGTCACACCAATGCAGCTCACTATTTCAAACTATAAAAAAAAGACTCTGTGTGACTGCCAAAAGTGCTTACATCATGGTCTAACCAAATGCAACAAACAAATGAAAGCGCCACATAACTTCATCTTAGTTGTACATTCTATCCAGAATCCCCAAACTCCATGAACATCACCAAAACAAGCATGTTTCTTATTAATCAAGTGAATATTTTTTTGATCTCTAATAGTTTATAAATATTGAATATCTAGGTGGTAATTTCAGTCTCTCTATCAATTTAGGGCCTTTATATTGTTAGTAAGAAAAATAGATTAACGTATAAGTAGGAAAATGAGAAAGTGATTAAGAAACATCAACAAAATATGTTTATGATTAATCCAGGCAAAATATTAAGAGCAGGGAATGAAATCTGCCCAGCTATTCATAATATCAAGTAGTGTTGCTTTATTGCTTAGTCTAGTGCCACATCGTCTCATTGACCAAAACAGGAAATCTCTAAATCTAGTGCAACAATTAATCAGGTAACATAATTAACTTTCTCTTTATTCTGTCTAGATTTTTTGTTTTATGCTGCCTTAATTCTATTGTAGTTGTTGAATTGTTGCTTCTATCGTTAATGTGGCTTATAGTAGGTTAGCAATTTTTAGAGTACAACAATTTTCACGTTCATCTGTTCGAATACTTTAATATATGTAAGCATAGTTTTGCATTTTATTTTGTTCTGGACCTGATAATTAATTTTTGTTATGCTTGTATATGCCATTCTTGTCTTGTGGGTAATTTTCTAAACTCCACAAAATCCTAAAACTAAGGAAACAAATTTAGGGAAATCTGAGTAGTCTCAACAATGGAGGAATAATGTGAGTAGTTTTTTGCTACATATGTAATCTGGTCTTGAGATATAATGTGATGAAGATTACCATACTTTCTAATCTGCTGTAATCTGGTCTGAGATATAATGTGATGAAAGCTTAGGTCTGTGGTTTTTAAAAATTTATGTGGCTTATTGCTTTAATGGAATCTTTCTCTTGCATTCAGTTATTACTATCTCCTTAGACATTATTTTGACTGAAATTATACAAAGTTCATCTTTGTTGGAATTTGTGTTTGCCTGAAATTAGTGTCCCTTTTACAAATATGTTTCCTTTTGCCAAAGCAACAATGGCTTTGGTGTGAAATTTCTACAAATATTGTCTTGGTGAATATTTTAGAATATTTTTTTTATGTAGTACTATATAAGTTGGGATCAATCTCTGGTTACCATCAAAGCAGTCTCTCTGTGAATCTCAGCATTCTTTTCTGCATTACTTTATACAATATCACCAGGCTGCCATGAATTCTATGCTAGCAGGTTTGTCTTCTCCTTGTGATGATATTATGTGTACCTCTTCTCCTTCTAGAACGGGTACGGGAAATGCCATCATAAATGATCTTTTATGACGGGTTTACGACAGGGATTTCCCATTGTCAGTGAACTCAATTCTAGTATTGTGTTTCAATTTCATGTGGAAAAAACAAACATCATGTTCCTTTTTTTAGTGCTCGATTCTTCTGTAATCCCATTTTGATCTATTTGTGTGTTTTGTTTATAAGGAGATTTAGATCAATTGGATATATGTAAACTGTGCTAGAGAGATGGACACTGAAGCTGAAGAAGAAGATACTTCCCAAATTGTTCTGAATTGCTTTACATGAGAAATTGGAGAAGCATGATAAAGAAATGATAACGCGGTCACAAAAATGCCCAAAATATTGTTTGGGGGACAAAATGATTTAGTTTTAACTTTTATTTGTTTTTTTAGGAAAACTTTTATTAGATTTTTTTTATCATTTTAACCTGTGATAATTTAATTTTGTAATTTTCCTTATAGATAACAATGTACAAACTTTTAATTTACATTAATAAAATTCTATTTATTTTTTCTGGAAATTCTGATGTTAATTATATTATTATTCTTATTCTTATTAGCATTAGGTATATAACCCATGTGACAATAAGTTTAGAGAACCGTGGCATTAGGGTATATGAACTGTGACATTAGCTATAGGAAACCGTGGCATTAGGTATTATAGCTAATGCCACGACAATAATGTTGCCGTTGCATTAGGTATTGATCTAACGCAACGGATCATTGATGTCGTGGCATTAGGTTCCATATGCCGTTGCATAGACCTACTGCAACGCCAGCAGATGCCACTGTACATGGCCGTTGCATTAGGCCTAATGACACGGATTTTGACGCCTAATGCAACGAATTTGAGGGTTGCAATAGATCATAAATATAGTAGTTTATAATGAAGCATCCGGTCGTTTGACCGGCTTTATTCATATTGGTGTTTGTGCTTTAAAAATTTTAAAGCTTTCAATTTTTATGCATATAATTTTTTGCTAAGTATTTTAACATGTATAGTACGCGAATGTTCTTGCCCCTGGCCGGATGTCGGTTGGTTTCGGTTGAGTTGATTGATTGACTTAGAAATTTTTGATACTTTAAAGAGTATAAATGGTTTCTAAGTCAATCAATCACTATGGTGATTGCCCCAAACCAAGCGACAAACGACCATGTAGAGCAGACGGTTTCTTGAATGCATCTGACCAAAGGCCTCGTGAAATATAGAAAAGCTGCTAAGTTTTTTGACTTAGTATATTTATTGAAAAAGGGATTGTTTGCCTGCCTTGCCCCAGAGCAAAAGCAGGCAGAAAGTTAGCTTCTAAAATGAAATAGTAGCCGTTTTTCGCCTGTGCTAGAACAGTCGGAAAACTCAACGCCTTTTAAATTTCAAAACAGATTAAATCAAACGATTGCGAGCGCTACCTTAGCGCATTCGGTAGGGCCGCTTGTTGTATCCGTAGAGCAATGTGCCACCCAAATGGGAGATGCTTCTCCTCGACGAATTCGCCCGAATGGACGTCGCCGGTTGTCTGACTCATGTTGGAGCAGACAATCGTACTCATGTTGGAGCATACAGTAGTATAAATAGTGTTCATCCGGCCATTGGCCTCTTTTAAAGATTAAATATCCACTAAGTCATTGACTTAGCTTAAAAGTTGAAGAAAGAATAAATAACTGCTAATTTATTAACTTAGCTCAAGGATTTAATAAGTTTTGGGATGACTTCTTTGGTGCAGTCAGGTCCTTTCTTAAGGATCTTGGGTGTCTACTGTTGGGGCAGACGATCCCTTAACAATTTTAAGTTTTAAAGCGTACTAAGCCGTCTGCACATTGTGCAGGCAATAGCTCATAAAATCTTGACGTTGTTCGTCTGCACATTGTGTAGGCGATGTTCAAGCATCGTCAATAGTTATAAATTGGTCCGTCTGCACGTTGTGCAGTCAGAACTGTAAAGGGTAAGTAGGATCCGTCGGCACATCGTGCAGGCGACATTCTTCATTGTTGTGAGCTTGATCCTTCTGCACTTCGTGCAGTCGGTACTCAAAATAAAGTAAATAAAGACAAGTATGAAATGAAGGCAAAATTTCATTAACAGGTCAAAAACCTTTCAAAATTTCAGAAGTAATACTTCTTTAAGTTATCTACATTCCAGTATCTAGGTAGCTTCATGTCATCTGGTGTTTCAAGGCGGTGGGTGCCGCCTCTTACTTCTTCATAGATTCGGTAGGGGCCTTCCCAATTTGGGGTTAGCTTCCCTTGCTCATTCTCCCTACCGAATGCCTCAATTTTCCGTAACACAAAGTCCTCAACTTGTAAAGGGCGCTTGTGTACTCTTTTGTTGTAGGCCCAAGTCATTCTCAGGTGGTAGATCTCATGGCACAAGGCGACATTGCTCCTGCGCTCTGGGAGTGTGTCCAATGCCAGGCGCATGGCCTCCTAGTTTGCATCTTCATCATATAGCACAATCTGAAGAGTCGGATCATGGTGTTTGACGGGCAAGATAGCCTCTGCCCCATACACCATGAGAAATGGGGTTTCTCTGGTTGCCCCTTTCGCTGTTGTTCTGATGGCCCATAGGACGTGTAGTAATTCATCCGCCCATAGGCCGCCAGCTCTTTCAATTTTCTTTTTTATGCCGTTTGAGATTAACTTGTTGAAGGCTTCGACTTGGCCGTTTGCTTGGGGTCGGCCGACTGATGCGAAATAATTGGAGATCCCCTAATCTCCCAGCCAAGTCTTTAGTTGAGGGGTCTCAAACTGAGGACCATTGTCAAAAACCATAGACATAGGCACCCCTAAACGGGTGATGATATTCTTCCAGATGAAGGAAATGATGTCCTTTGTCTTGATGTTTTTGACCGCCTCCGCCTCTACCCACTTGGTAAAGTAGTCCACAGCCACTAAGATGTAGCGCTTGCTGCCTGGAGCAGCCGTATATGGGCCCAGGATGTCCATGCCCCATTAAGAAAACGATACAAGGCTGTGGATTGCCATCAAGTCGGTGGCCGGACGATGGATTAGCTTGCCAAAATTTTGACACTTGTCGCATTTTTTAACCATCTCCATAGCATCCGCCTCAAGGGTAGGCCAAAAGTAATGCCACCTGGCCCTGATAGCTAAGGATCTGCCGCCTACATGAGAGGCACAATATACGGCATGCAATTCTTCAAGAACTTCTTGCCCCTTTTCTAGGGTCATACACTTCAAAAGAGGCTTCAAAAAACCCGCTTTGAAGAGCTCTCCTTGTCTCATCTCAAAGCTTGCAACCCTTTTTTCAGCACATCCGCCTCCTAAGGTGAATCTGGGAGGGTGCCGTCTATAAGATATATCTGGATGCTATCCATCCAGGTAGAGCTTCGGCCAAGTACTCCAATAGGGTCTTCATCAGATATACTTCTTTTTTCCATGACTTCCCAGAAGACTGACCGAGGCGTTTCACAAGAGGCGGATGACACCAATTTTGACAGAGCATCCGCCTGATTGTTTGCTAATCTGGGCACTTGACTTAGATTGAAGTCTTCAAGTGTCCCAGCTTCATCCTTGACCGCCTGTAAGCATTTGATCATAACCGGATGGGTGGCCTCATAGACACCATTGTACCGGCTAACGACCAATTGGGAGTCAAAGCAGGTGTCATTTTTTGTGGCCCTAGCCACCTCGCAAATCCGGATGCCGGCTAGCAGGGCTTCATACACGGCCTCATTGTTTGAGGCCTGGAACTTGAACCGTAGTGCATATTCATATTTGTCCCCCTTAGGAGATTGACAAATTACGCCTGCACCACAGCCGTTCATCGTGGAACTAACCTGATTGATATTTTCCGGCTCAGCCGGCCTTGTCATTTCAACAATAAAGTCGGCGAATGCTTGCCCCTTTATTGCCTTCCTTGGTTCGAAAGTGATTTCCAGTCCCTGCAACTCAATAGCCCATTTGAGCATTCGACCAGAAGATTCTAGGGTCGTCATTGGCCGCTTTATCGGTTGGTCAGTGTAGACCGTGACCGGATGTGCTAAGAAGTAAGGTTTCAACTTCTTGACAGCCATGTAAAGGGAGAGACCAAATTTTTTGACCATGGGTACCGAAGCTCTGCATTTCTAAGAACATGGCTAATGAAGTAGACCGGGAGCTGGATGCCGTCTCTTTTAGCTAAGAGAAAGACACTGAGGGCATGATCTAAGACAGCCAGATACATATAGAGCGTCTCTTTGGGAAAGGGGCTGAGAGTGCAGATGTGTTTTCAGCTTTTGGAAGGCCGCCTCAGCATCATCCCCCCATTCAAATATAGTCTTTTTCCTGATCGCCTGGAAGAAGTAGAGGCACTTGTCGCCTGACCGACTGAGAAATTTTCCCAGAGCTACTAGACAACCGGTAACTTTTGGACTTCCTTAACAGTACGGGGCGACTGCATGCCGATTACCGCCTGTAATTTTTCAGGGTTGGCCTCTATCCCCTTTGGTCAATCAGGAATCCGAGAAACTTCTTAAACTCAACACCAAAGAAACACTTTTTTGGATTAAGCATGGCCTTGTGCTGCCTTAGTGTGGCGAATGTTTCTCGGAGGTCAGCAAGGTGATCCGCTTGCTGTTTGGATTTGACTATCATGTCATCAATGTACGCTTCTACATTCCTCCCAATTTCATGCGCATTCTTTAAACCAAACAACATCACATTATAATAGAATAACCCATGATCAGTGATGAATACCGTCTTTTCTTAATCTTTTTTCCACAGGGGAATCTGGTGGAAACCTGAATAGGCATCCATGAAGATCATCAGGGCATGTCTGGCTATAGATTCGACCAGACTGTCGATCTTTGGAAGTGGATAGCTATCCTTCGGACATGCTCTGTTTAAGTTAGTGTAATCCACACACATGCGCCAGGCACAATTTGGCTTCTTTACAAGCACCATATTTGCAACCCAATCAAGGAAGTTACATGGGTGAATGAACCCAGCGTCTAACAACTTTTTTACTTCGGCGGCTGCCGCCTGACTTCTTTCTTTGCCATGGTTTCTTTTTTTTTGCCAAATAGGCTTCTTTTTGGGATCCACAGCAAGTTTGTGGACACCACCATCCAGGCTGATGCCTGACATCTCTTCCACTTCAAAGGCAAAGATATATTTGAATTCTGTTAGCTGTTGGTGCAAACTTGCACCTAACTTAGCAAAATAAGCCGTCCCAACCTTAACAGTTCGCTCTGGCCGACTTTCGTCTAGAGGAATATCAATGTTTTCACCAGCCAACTGGGGACGGAGGTCATATGACCATTCCTCGGTCATTGATTGCTATCGCTTTTCTTTTTTAACCACTACCAGCGGATCATGCTTTCTTTTCTTGGCGGTTGATGGGATCGGGTGATCATCCTTGATATAATCAAGGTCTATTGGCTCTTAGCCCTAACCGGCTGCAGTTGCCGTAGGCTTAACGTTCGAGAGATAGCGTTCTCGAGCCGTCTTCTAGTCCCCATTCAGGGAGCCAACAGTTCCATCATCCTTCTCATACTTTACAAGCTTGAGAGTAAGAATGATGATAGCCTTGCACTCGTTAAGTGTGGGTCGGCCAAGGATAAGATTGTAGGCAGTCAACTCTTCGACCACCAAGAATCGGATGGTCATGTGCCGACCGCTACCTTTCTGCCCCAGTCGGATGGGAAAATCAATGCGTCCTACTGGATGCACAACTCCTCCCCCAAAACCCACAAGGGGATGGGAGACATCCATCATGCTATCCGGTTTGTACTTGAGATTGGATAGACATTTGCGGCTGATGATGTTTGAGGAGCTTTCCGTGTCAATCAAGATGCGAACAACCGAATGGTTAGCCACTTTACATTCTATGACCACAGGGTCATCATGCGGCCGACGGACTTTGCCTTTGTCCTTTTCGGTGATGATGACTTCGAGGAAGGCGGATGTGCTAGCCGTCTGTCTCTCATCAACAGAATTGACCATCTTTCTCAGATGGTCCTTGTTGCCTCGGATGGTTGGGCCACCTCCGGCGAATGTGCCTGCTATCATATAGACCGGATCCTTATCCGTTTAAGAGCTGATAGTAGGCTGGGGAGTCTTTTTACTTGACTTCCCCTGATTCGATTTTGAAGTTACTTTGGACTTCACATAGGATTTCAGCGCTCCTTTGTTGACCAGACAATCAAGCATCCGCTTGAGGCTGAAGCAGTCGTTTGTGTCATGGCCAACATCCTCATGATAGTGACAATGCTTGTTCTTGTTCCGATTTTCAGCGGAACCTTTCATAGGAGTCGACTTCTCTAGAGTCAGCTGATCCTTAATCTCCATGACGATGGAGTAGCTGTCCGTGTGGAACTCGTACCTTGGAACGTACGGCTTCAACTCTTTCTTTTTCTTTTAGGCCGGCTGATTAGAGTTATCAACCGCCCAGATTTGTTTTTTCTTTTTGCTCTCTTCTGGTTTTAGAGATGGTTGAGCAGGCTGACTCTCCTTCTGTCGGTCAGACTTCTTGGAGTCCGACTTTTTATTGGAGGAGAAGAGCTCGGCCGCTTGTATGTAGGCGTCTGCCTCCATCAAGGCTCCTTGGAGGGTGAAGATTTTCTTGCGTACGAGTTCGAACTTAAAAGTCGGCCTGTCCTTCAGACCTTTGATGAAGTCTGTATAAGCCACTTTGTCAGACAGTCCTTGGATCTGGATTCTCACCAGATTGAACCACTTGACGTATGATCGCAGCCCCTCTCTATCTCCCTGCTGCACATGGCCTAGATCAAGGCTCGTTTTCTTTGCAGGGATGTTCATAGAGAAGTTAGAGGCAAACAAGAATGCAAGCGTCTTGAAGCTGTCAATGCAACTAGCCGGCAAATTATCGAACCACTGCTGGGCTATGCCCTTCAAGGTGGCTGGAAAGCATCGACACCAGGCGGCATCATCCAACCCCTGTAGGTACATGAGGTGGGTGAATGCCAAGAGGTGGTCTTCTGGGTTGGAGGTACCATCATAGGTCCCAACCATTATATTTTTAACCTTGGCGGATTGTTCAGCCTCAGTTATTTTCCGGGAGAATGCAGAGGGTTGTTCCCCAAGATTCTGTAGTCGAAGCTGCCAGTCCAAAGGTTGGTAGCTGTATGCCGCTTTCCCTCCAAAGAAGGCAGGCTAGATGTAGGGCAAAGCAGGCGGCTAGTATAGTTGCTGTGCCATATACTGCGCCGAATTGATTATATGTGGCCCAGAGTGTACGAGGGGGCTGCTTGATGGAGTCCCTAGTACTGAAGGAGAATTCCTCACAGAGGTATTCTGAAAGCTATCGTGACAGGTCGACGTAGAAGCCGACTCTGACAGCTACTGAGTCCTTAGCTGGTCGATGTACTGATGAGCATTAGGAAAGGATTTTTTGCTACCATCCGGCTGTAAATGGCGAAAGGCTTTTCTTGTCACCGTTTCTAGGAAACGGAGTCTTGAAAGGTCAAACTGAGGCCAAGCCTTCTTCTTTGAGGCAGGATGAGGAGTCGGATGTCAGTCCCGGACCGACTTTTACTTTCTAGATTAAGCAGGCTTGGTGGCCGACTGTTCCTTTCTAGGAGCATTCGTCCTCTTGTTGATTAAACCCTTAATTTCACCCTTGAGGCTGCTCATGAACTTCATGAGCTCGTCGCGGGTGACTAGGGCTGATCCTGTCGTCTGGGAAGGATCAGTCGGCTGCCCTGAAGGCTTACTCAATGGTATAGGGGGCTTTCTAGGACTCTCCTGGTTAGCATTGCGCTCCCGCCTGTCTTTGTGACGGAGGCTCTTAGAGATGAGTGACCCGTTTGGGGCCACATAGGTTTCGATGTCTCCATTGTCACCTGAGTCATGGTCCGTCTGGTCCGTCTGGACCACTATTTCTTCCAGAGGCCGGTTGGTCTCTGGAGGCGGCACATGTTGCTCTTGTGAAGCCATCTTAGAGGTACTCTCCCCCACAGCCGACGCCAAATGTTCTGGAATTTTTTGTGTCCCTCGGAAGAGTTACAGCTCAAGACTGGATTCAGCAAAGACGCCTGTACCTGCAAAACAAACGGAGCACCGAATGGTCAGTGGTCCGCCTCCGAAGATTAAGTTAGTATGGATTCGGAATAAAACGTGCGGAAATTAAGTTATCTGCTCGGATTCCAAGCTCAGGTGCTGTCTATTTCTTGAGAACGACAGCTCAGTAATGATTGGAAATGTCACGTGTCCTCATAAATGAGGGGAATGTCCCTATTTATAGGAACCTTGGAAAGTATGCCCTACCCTAGGGTTTGATGACCTAGGGATTAAGGCAGCGCCGTTTTGCGGCGCCCTCAAAGGCCGCCATTTCAAGGGAGGGATATCTGAGTGACAATTGTCACGCATCTGGAGGGTCCATTTGGACACCTCCCAAGGCGACACATGTCTCTTTTTCATTGGTCCACTTGGGGGTATTAAATACCCCAAATCACAACTTATCCAGATGCGAGCGACACCTGCTATGGCAGACTCCTTAAAACCCTAATTGCACCCATTCCCTATAAATAGAGGCTTAATACGAGGCTTAAACAGATATAAATTAACCTAAAACTCTTGCAGAATCTTTGTGAACTTGTGTGCTACCAACCCCTGTTGTCCTAAACAATCAACCCCCTTTATACTTGTTACTACGGTGGAGGTTCCCAAACAAGAAGGAGTCCATAAGTGTTTTAAACGGACATCTAGCAAAGAGAAGTGGTAAAATCCTGAGCACTTAGATCAATCATATTTATTTTTATTGTTTAAAAAAAACCTTAATCAATTAGTTAGTGTTGTTTGATCATTTTAAAAGGATATTTAATAAATCAATTCCACATAGTATCTTGCGTTAAAAAAGATTAGAATTGAATAATTAATTGATTGATTGATCACTTAAGCCAAGGCGAATCTTGTTTATTTTTGTTCCTTTCACGAATTTGAATTAAATAAAGAAAACAACTTTGCAATGTAATTCCTACGTTATTGATGCATGTAAATAAAATCAACTAACTAGTTTTAGGTGTTGCGTTGCATATATTGTTTGGTGATGAAATTGTTAAAAAGGAGGAGCTAGTAGAGGTTGCACTAGGGCTAGAATAGGGATTTCCCTCTAAAGGGAATGTTATTTTAGTACCCTTGCTCCTAAACTCATTTCTTGTTTATGTAGACCAATTTGGGCATGGGCAAACTTACGATTCGTGCTAAATATCCCATGAACTCCACATGGGAGAAAGGCATGAACGAGGTTTATGAATTTTCCTAAACTCATTGGCGACTCCCTACTTGTTTCTTATAAAAAAAAAGCGTGATGAAAAGATAAATTCTAATTCAAGATCCCCCAAACTGTCAGAAATTCAAATCCTAATACACCCTAACAAGTGTAAAGTCCTACACTTCTAAAGTGCTATGGGCATCTAAGGAGAAGGATCCCCTACGATGGGAACACCCTCCTTACAGTGGCGTCTCCACTGGGGACTTAGAGGTCACAAGATTAGTTCTTAGTTTTGGTCCAAGGTTTCCAACTCTAGGTTGCCTATGGGTTGTAACAAAAATTAACATGGATAATCTCTATTTAGAGAGCGAGACTTGAACGTATAATATCTTCCTTTTTCACAAAAGTAAAAACCAAACAAGCAACATTGCATCTTGCGTAATCATAGCACACTTTAACCTTTGGGGATTGGCTCATTTACTAGGGGTTGCCAACACTAGGATTCTATCCCGAAATCAATAATAATCATCCCACCCATATTGCCAACAAAATGTTCGGAGGGCGATGTCATGAGTCAACACGTTCAGTGATTGATTTATGTATCGTTTCTTAAGATATGGTACTTATAGGCACCCTAGCTTATGACCTTAGAATGACATTGTGTGAATCTTGGCTTATGGTATGCTTATGTGATTATGTGCGACGTGTTAGGATAACTTCCTTTTTTTTTAGTTCTTTTAGTTTGGCTTAGGTTCCCAATGACAAAGTTGTCCCTTTGTAATTTTGAGTTATGTTCGAAGGGTAACATTTTAAAAAATAAATCGTAAAAAAAAAAACGAAA
The DNA here is from genome assembly GCF_001683475.1 of Chenopodium quinoa. Taxonomy (NCBI): domain Eukaryota; kingdom Viridiplantae; phylum Streptophyta; class Magnoliopsida; order Caryophyllales; family Amaranthaceae; genus Chenopodium; species Chenopodium quinoa. The sequence goes on from NW_018745105.1 coordinate 1,518,470, forward strand.
TGATGAGATAAAAAAAAATGCTCAAATTAAAAAAAAATTGTACGACCAGGTGGCGCGCTCAGCTCATTGAGTTGTGCGCCCTTACCAGCGCAAGAGATAAGGATGCGCACGCCAACCTCGCGCAATCTAGTTACTTGCACGCACCTACTGTTACGAGTCATTTTGATTTTCCGAATAACAAATTGGCTTGTTCAAACAATATCTTCATTGAAGAATTGTATAAAGGTGATGTTATCCGTTCGAATATATCTTGCGTTCTTTCCTCTTCTTTTTGTCTCCTAAATAAGCATATCAATTTACTTATCCTTTCGTGCCTCTTTTAGGGCCGGTTTTCAAGCTTGGGAACGAAGACTCCCGGGCACTCACATTCTACGTTTACCATTAAATAATCTACCCCTTTCAAACCTCCTTCCCTCGACAACTAGTTCTAGTCCAACAACAATGTCAACCATTGAGCAACTTCAAGAAGATATTGCTCGCTTGAGAGAAGAAAAGGCCGAAGAAGCCGAGGAAAGAAGAGTTAAGAAACTTAAAAAGGCTAAAAAGAAAAGTGTTGAGACTCTAGCCTTGCACCAAAAGATGGAACAACTATCCGTTAAAGAAAAGTTATTGGAGAAGCTTGTTCTTCGTTCTACAATAGGGAACAATTACTTCGACATAGAAATGTTTGCTCCTCCCGCAGGACTAGCTTTACCGGAAAAGTTAGTAGCTACGGACTTGCCAATATTTAAGGTGACCAATAATCCACAAAACCATTTAATGTGTTTTACTGGCACTATGGCATTAAAGGGAGTTGATCCTAAGATTTATGCTTTGACTTTACCTTTATCTTTAGACCCAACCATGAGAGAGTGGTACTATGTGCTAGATCCAAAATTCAAATCGTAGCTTCCGCTTTCATTACCCAATATGAGAGTTACGTGGAGTTCAAATCTACTCTACGTGAACTTGAAATGCTTAAGCAAGGTGACGATGAAGGTTTCCTTGCTTTCTATGGTAGATGGCGAGAAAAGGCGGCTCACCTTGCCCAAAGGCCACCTGAACTCGAGTTAGTACAAAAATTCATTTACAATTGTCATGAAAAGTACAACAAACATCTACGTTACCTTTTTTTAGACACTTTTCAAAAGGTCTATTATGTGGCTACTAGGATTGAAGATGATCTTGCTAAAGAAAAGGCAAAAACACCTTATCATTATCAACCTAATAATAACTACAAAAATGGGAATGATAATACCTCATCCTTTAATGATGTATTCGCGACTTCTACGCAATATAATAACACAAATCAATATCACAGTAATGATCCTCGAAGGAGATGGACAAAAGAAAGAAAATTTACACCATTTCATGTGAGTTACAAAGAGTTATTAGAAAAAATAAATGAAAAAGGTTTACTTGCACCAACAGGGCTAACACTACCCACTCCACCAGAAAGAAGGTACGCTCAATGGGATGGCAGTGCCTATTGTGCTTGTCATAGAGGCGTTGGGAATGATATTGAACGTTGCTACGTCCTAAAGCAGAAGTTTCAAGATTTAGTAGACGATGGGAGAATTCCCATGCTTAAACCCAACAACAATGTATCCCCATTGGGGACATTTCACATTGATGAGGATCATATGGGAAGCGGTATGTTCAATCCTTTGGACTATATCACACCAATAGGGAAACCTCTAACCACAAAACTCGTAGGTGCAACTAATGAAATGTGTCGGTTATGGGACGACAACTTTCAAGACTTATATGTCTCTAAGTATGCTGTCGTCCCACCTCCATCTTGTTTACAAAGTGAGACAAATAGAGCGCTTGATTGGGATCATTTCTTGGGGAAGTTACAAGACTTGTAAAATCTCTCCTTGGATAAACAATGGCATCAAGAATAACTCATGGAACATCTTGAAATGGAGGCGCATCAAAGCCTCTAGAAGAAAGTTGGTTCACGAGTCCTACAACTAACCTAAATGAGATAGATCATTTAACTCGTTCTGGGCGAGTTTACCAAACACCAACAAATGGATCTTTGAATACACAAAATCAAACTCAAGGTCAAGTACAAAACCTAATACCATCTCTACTGGAGGTGGAAGATCCATTGGTCAAACAACTTCGCCAATCCAGGGTGAATGTTAGAATTTAGGAACTCCTAAGTACTTCTAAAGAAAATAGGAATTCTCTTATGAATGCTCTAACGACTTTGTCTGTAAGTACAGACACAACTCCCCAAGATCTCGTTAGCTTGCTTACCAGCGAGAAATCTAACTAATCAATCATTTTTACTAATGATGACTTTCCTTTAAAAGATACTACCCATAACAATGCATTATACTTAACTGTAGGGTGTAAGGGATACAACAACCCTTTTACTTTAGTAGATAATAGGTGAGCTGTAAATGTATGCCCATTACAAACTGCAAAATACTTAGGCCTTAATCTAGAAAAAAGATTTCCAATCAACAACACAAAGCATTAGGGCCTATGACAACTCGAGGAGATCGGTGTGTGGAACTGTTTAGCTACCAATTACAACAGGCCCAATTCAAAAGATGGTTGAATTCCATGTCATGGACATTAAATCTAAATTCAACCTCCTACTTGGACGTCCTTGGATACATGAGCTTGGTGAAATACCATCCTCACTTCATCAAATGATAAGGTTGAACTATCAAGGGCTTCTTATGACTATACATGCTTCTCCTCCCAAAATAGCTATAAATGATCAATTACTTCTAGAAATTAACCATGATAATGATGAAGAGGACATGTAGGGATTTTCCGCAGAGCCAATCTACACAATCGAAATGGAGGAAGGCCTTGAAGAACCATTCAAGCTTGATCCATATTCCACCCAGATAGTAAACAACATCTTATTTAAGAGTAATTACTTTCCTGGGATGCATTTGGGAATAGGAATAAAGAAATATCTTGTATTTCCTATCCCAAAGAAAAGTTTCTCCTTTGGATTGGGATACAAACCAACCAAAGAAGAACTAGAGTCTCACGATGCTAAGATCAAAGCACGTACACTAGGTGAAAAAACGTAGATTGGCACCGCCCTAAGGCCAGTGGTTTATAAAATGAAAGGAATGGTGTCCTTCGAACAAGTGTATTATTCTGATAGCGGGTTCAGAATTATTAGAAAGCTAATATATTCAGTAAGGCCAAGTGATCAGAATGCCTGGGTGGAGGCCGCTTCCGATCAGTAATATTAATATAATTAATATTACAGCTTAATCTTGACTGAACCCTTCGGGTCACACCCAAGCAAAATATACGAACCAACTCGACGAATTAATTCGGAAGAAATTAATTCGTCGCCCGAGTGTTAAACATTTAGACGTCGGAAATTCGAGTTTGGAGCGTCGAAACCGAGCGTCGGAGAATCTCAAATCTCGAGCCAAAATTTAGGATTTGGCGAGACGGGAAAATGCATCAAGTAACAAGTAAACTCCTAGCCACGCAAAAGGCTAGGAATGCATACCCAATAGGAGCATGCCACGTGGCAGCACACATGGCAAAACGCCATGTGGCAGCACACGTGGCCGCCACGTTGGCAGCCGCCACGTTGGCAGCCGCCACATTGGCAGCCACCTAGTGGCAGCCACCAAGTGACAGCGTGCCACGTTGGCAGCGTGCCACGTGGCAGCGCCATGATGGCGGCGCGCCACGGTGGCGACACATGTGGCTATGGCCGTGGACCAGGGTTGATGGGTCATGGACACGGGCCAAAATAAAATGGGCCAACCGAACCCAACTTGGGGCTCAAGGTTGGGTGACACATGGTTAGTTCACATTGCATGTGAAATGCCTTGGGGACCAAGTGAGAATGTGTTCCACACCTAACCATGTGACACTTGTCACTTGTTCCTTTGTTTATTTAACTAAGGGTTGAATTCACCAATCTTTCCATGTGGGATCTTTTTGTGAAAAGTCCCACATTGAAAGATGAGTGAAATTCACAAGGCATACTTCCTTATAAATAGTCATGGAATGGCTTGAGAATTCTTTGCTTGAGTGGGAGTTAAATGGAGCATTCCATAATATTGGGAAAACTCTTAAACTCATATAACACTCGGGTTTTGGTCGGACCTCGCTAACCCCCAGGTAGTAGACCTTAAAGTCGTGTTCGCCTTTTTGTGGGTGGATACCGTCGGAGGCGCGACGCTTGACGTGCTCGTAGCTTTCAAGAAAGAGCCCCGATTTTTGGGCGAAGCTCGCTTCGAGGGTAAGATTCGTTATCTTTTCTTTGTGATTATTTATTTATGCTTTATGATTTTAATTATTGCGAGTGGTTCCTTGGGTCGGGGTTTTTTTTCCGCGGTGAGTCGGACTCACTAAACCCCAACAGCGGTATCGGAGCCCCGCTCGTTTATTTTTAGAATCATGTTTTTCAAGGTTTATTTTGGCTTAATTTTCTGGTTTAAGTTGCTAATTAGATTAGTAGCTCGGTTTTATTTATTTTAATCCCGTTTTTAATGTCGATTTTGGCCCAGAACCCAGATTTTCGCCCAAGACTAGTGAATTTTTGGTGGAAAACGTGTTCTGGAAAGGTTTCTTTCCCCAAAGGGAGCTGTGATTTTAGCCAAATTCTGACCAGAAATGCCTTTTTCGAGGGGTTTTTCGTTTTTGACGAAAAATTTTAAGTCTTTTCTAACCTTGAAATTAATGGCATAAATAGTTGATTATATGGTTGATTATTTGCATTATTTTCTGCAATTTTATGTCCCCTTAAAGCACACTTACTTGGTAGTATTTGATGCTTAAAGGTTGATTTATTTTCACATAATTGCAAAACTAATTGCTTTTTAGTGTGAAAGTTTTATTTTTGAGGCTTCCTAAGTGTTAAAGATTTAATCTTTATTTGTGATAAGTGATTGAAACTTTAAAAACCACTAAATTCCATGTTATTTTGTGTTAAACTTTGATGTTTTAATCTTTTTGAGTTGATTAGAAACATAAAGTTTCGATTTTTGTGATAGAAATTTGGTTATCTTCATGATGGAAGATATAATTTTCAAGGATTCACAAAATTTAGATGTTGAAATTTTCATTTGAACATTAAAGTTCATATTTTTCCAACTTCCCTTTACTTTGTCAAATTCTCAAGTTTAATTTAAATTGATTAAATTGAAAGTGAGAAATTGCCTCAATTTTATGTTGCACCAAGCTAAACCAATTTAATTAAGAATGGTTCTTGGAATTATTTTGGTTATTTGCACTTTGAAAATTTTATTAAGTTAGACTTGTTTAAAATTTTATTTTTCTCTCTAAATTAGTTCTAAAATTAATTTAGAATTAATTATTGTTGTCTCGCGAAAAGGGATCAAATCCCGAGGTCGTGGCACGCAAAACGAGGCATTGCATCACCTTGGCGAGCCGGGCTGCATAGCAGCCCATATGTGGCTGCCAAGGTGGCAGCACCGCTTAACTTGCGGCCACACGCGCGGCAGCAGCCACGCAAGGCAGCAACACACGCGCGGCAGCAGGTGCGGGCCGCAGCAGCCACGCGCGGCTGTGACGTGGCAGCAGCTCGCGGCCGTGTGCCGTGGGCCGTGTGTTCGTGGTCTTGGCGTGTGTGTATGCTTGGTGCGGTGAGGTGGCTAGCCGTAGTAGGCTTGATGTTGCTTATTTTTCCGTTTTATTTATTTTAATTAATTTTGTTTATTTTAATTAAAATTTTGGGAGGCTAGGCCTCGGTTTTGAGCGGCATTGGCAAAATTTCATTTTGACAAGTTTGGGTGCTACCGACTTAATTAATTAGATTAATTAAGGAAATGCGGAATTTAGTGGGAGCTTCAATTATTAATGACGTAATTTATATAATCGGTTAAACAACTTTGACTAGTTTTAATTAGGCGTGTTAATCGGATTAACCACCTAGATTAGTTACTAGTGCGCGCGTTGTTTAATTGCATTTTACTTTGTTTTAATTTGTAAATTGCATGGGCCATTCACAAATAGTGAATGGATGAATGGAATATATATATATATTCTCTCTCACAAGTTTTATGAAATGGCAACTAGTGGGACCCGACTAGGATAGAAAATACGGACTACGTGCCGTTATGTATTTTTGTAAATCTAAATACGATCTACGCACCGTTAAGTATTTTTGTACTTTAATATTTAGATTAGTCCTAGTTGTAGACACTAGTTTTTTCATAGTTTGGTTAAGTCTTGAAGACGGCGTATCTTGGAAGACAAAGCCTTGAATTGCAAATGAAGACCTTTTGAAGATATGAATATCTCAAGGGGTCATGCTAGTTACCAATATGCATCTATAATTTCGCTTTATATTTTATGCTTATATATATATATATGTGTGAATTATTCGTTAGATGCATGTTTAGGTTTTCTTGATGTTGCAATGATTAGTTAAGTTCACTTAAATCAACCAACATAGAAATCCTAGGTCCCTAATAATATTGAGTCAAACTTTCCTTTCCAAAACAACACTTACTAACCGAACGACAGTGATGGTAGGCAACGCCAAAGCGAGGTGCCATCACTTCTCCAAGGGGCATAAGGCACACCGGGTGTGCACGTTGGTTTTGGTTCAACTCATCGGTATGGGTGAGGAGTCCTCACATACCGTGGCAAAAGAGACACATCGTCAAAGATGCATTAGATGCGACGATTGTCTAACCAAGAGTGGCTTAGAGCCATTAGCAAGGCAATGCTTACCCTAGAAGATTGAGTGTTTAAGACAAGCCAAAGCATGCTCAACCACTCTTTGTTTCTTCGGATCTTGGAGTCGCCTTATTTTCTCCAAATAGGGACAATTATTATGCGTAAATAAGACGTTTAATAAGATTGAAGTTTGCATGAATGCTATTAAATGTCAAACTTATTATGTTCTTGATAAATGGTTATACTTAGCACTTATATTTATAGTATTCTAAATCAAATAATATTGTTTCCATGATTGGTAAAGGAAATCCTTGAGAATAGTTCTCAAAGAAAGGAAAAGAATTTCTAAAATACAATTCTCATGAATGACTTTTATAATTAAGTCCGAAAGGACGGTTGAACATCATGTATTCAAAATACTAGGTAGTTTTGATAAAACATGAGGTATTGAGTTGCAAACTCAAGATTGTCAATGTTTGACAACCAACGTATCTTTTCGCATCACAATTGATTAGGACTAATTGATGTAGTAATTCGAGTAAAAATTAATGGAAAAGATGAAACTTTGTTTAAACGGCGCACTAGGTGCTTGATTATGCCTAACAAAGTATAAGAGTCAAGGTACTTAAAGAAATGATTCTTAAAGTAAGATTATGAGATATTGTATGATAAGAAATATAGGAAAGAAGGAACGAAGAAAAGGAATTAGATTTCATTTCAACTCATGAGTTCATGTTATTTACTTAGCAATTCGTTATCTTCACAAGTATCGGATACTGCTTGAGTGTTCCACTATGATAGTGACCTCAAACTATTGAAGTTAAGCTAAGTTATCGACTTACAAGCTTAGAATGAAGCAAGAAGAGCTACATCAGTTGTAAGGTCGTATGTTTTATTTAAAGACCTTTTAAGCCAAAGGCTGGAACAAGTAATGGTTAATATGTTCCATAATCAGCAACTGATCCGTTTACACACGGAAAGACTCACATTCAAAGTAATGAGCAATAGTTGCAAGATTTATTTGAATGGGATGGTTATCCAAGCGTTGAGTTAAGAATGCTTGATTATAAACAAACATTTCTCTAACATGATAAACTCACTAAGTTCAAGTCATGGGATTGATTTGCGTTCCAAACATCTTTAGCAATGTCACATCGACAAGAACGTACTCAAGGCTCTATTAAATAGGCTCTTGATAGTTGCTTGAATTGGAATCGTTCTAAGATAAGAAAGTCTTACTTGTTGAAACCGACAAAGCAGAGAGCTATTGTTCTTGGTATAGACAATTGACTCCGAAGGCTAAAGAGGATTCAATTACTTCAACGTTTCACAAAGAATTTGAAAGGATATGGCTATATTCATCAAATGTGAACAAACTTGACTTGAGTAGCTCAAGAGTTCGGTGAAGTACAGAATCGACTTGGCAAGATATCAAAATTTCTAGATTAGATCGAGCGATGTTTTCTTGAGCCAAGCGTGACTATCTCAAAGTTATGAATGGAAATTTTCATAAATAACTCCACAAAGAACATAGTGTGTCTTCACGGAGACCTCGGTGTCATTTGGAAATGACTCGAACAATGATGGTTCACAACCCTTCCTATAAAGTTCTTAAAGATTTGCACAAATGACTAATGTTACACTAAACAATGTGTCGAAGCTAAGAAAGGACGCCATATTCAGTTATGGATAGAAATAACTTCTAAAAGTCTTTTCAAGTATATGTCTAAGGCTCTTAGTCTCAGTAGGAGTTCACTAGCTCAGTGGGAGCAAAGTGGCTCAGTGGGAGCTAGGTGACTCAGTGGGAGCTGAATGGCTCAATAAAGACTAAGATAGCTCAAGTAGGAGCTAACTGTTTGTTTCACAACGAACTTTTACCCAGAGACAATATACATGTCTCTTTGTAAGCATTCAAGTGAGACTACGGGTATTACCTCCACATCCTAATTGAGAACAAAAATTGTTTGTTGCTCTAAGTAGTGTCTTTCTGGAAAGTAACACGTTTCCAAAACGAAAAGTGGGAGGAAAATGAACTCGATGACCATCGATCTTAGCAACAAACTAGAACTGAGAATCTCGGAAGACCTTAAAGGACTTCGTGATAATGCTTGATCAAGAATACTCAAAAGGACTTTACAAGTGCCTTAAAAGAGAATTCATTACTCACAAAACATTAAAGATGTTGGAGTAAGATCAACATAATAAAAGGGCTTTGAAAGCGCCTTAAAACTCAGTGTTTGATGCCCCGTATAGGTATAGAATTCACCAAAGGCTTGGATTGAATCCTATAAATTTTCTATTAAGTTAGAAACAAACCTAAGACTTACAAGCATACTATTTACTATTAGATAGTAAAGGAATAATGTCTTGTAAGATAGCTACGACAAATCCAAATTCCGAATAATAGTTAAAAGCCATGAAAATCCGAAATAGACTCCATGTTTGAAAATCATGTTTGAAACTTGATTAATTTGCATGAAAGGTGAAAGACCCATCGATTGCAAATAAGTTTTCAAGGAGAAAACTAACAAATGTGGAAATGTATATGCATACATAGCTAGATTGGTTGTAAAGGATATAATTAATTTCAAGGAGTTGATTTTAATAAAATCCCACTCACCAATCGGAATGCTCAAGTCTTTTCGTGATTGCGCATATGAAATATGGCAAAATAGATACCAAAACTGCCTTCCCAAAATGGAATTTTGGAAGTGACTATGGAATAGTCTAAGGGTTTTGAAAATCTAAATAATGCTAGATTTGAAAGCAAGCACATGGAATCCGTCATGGGATTTAACGCTAAGGAAGCATTGCATGAAGGAATTGGAACGTGTTTTCTCATAAAGTTAATAAGAGGATTGACTTATGGAGAAACATAAAAAATTCTGATGAACAAGAAGCTTAGTGGGAGCAAAAGTAATGGTCCAACAAGAAGTTTACGAACTCTATTGTGAAACAACCATCAAATGCTAAATGTTTAGATTTGAAAGTATTTTCGACAATGGACCGAGCTAAAGACGATACTTAGTACATGTTGGGAATTAAGTTCTATGGTATAGACTTAATTAAATGTTTAAATGAGTAAAAGAAATTACCATGTTAAACATGAAAGACTTTGAAAGGCTTTCGACCCATATGTATGAAGCTAAGTAAATGTTTGAACTAAGTATAAGCTAGGCTAAGTACTAAATCAAACAAGAAAAACTCTAGTAAGAGACTTTCAATCATATCATACAGCGAACAATTTGGCAAGACTCAGTGTAACTGTATGAGCTAAATGTCACATGGATGGAATAAAATTGAGAATCATTCTAGAATTAAATCCATCATGTAAGGCTATGATATGGAATCGTCAGATGACTTACATGCTTAGAGCATGTGAAGTACGTATATAATACCAATCGACATTAATCTAAGTATTAGATCATTAGATTATAGTCAAGAACATCCAAAGAACTTAGATAAGTAGTTGGATGAGTTCTTGACGCATGGAAACAGATATAATTTGAGTTTTGATGTTGCAAGCACAAACCTTAACAAGGATTAGATCCTTAGCAAGGAAGCCATTTATAAGCACGAGGCAAGAAGTGTCGTGGCTTGAGAATGGTAACATGGATGTGCATCCATGTATAATGTGCGGGAATTTAAGGAAAATTTCCATGATCACAAGTGATTAGGGTATCCCAAATCGTTGTGAGTCGCTTGGAGTAAAACCCAAGCAAGGCATCATCGGGGAGTCTACTAAAATATATGTTGAGAATATTGTTTCCTTAAAGGCAATAATAAGATAGATGTTAAATGGAAAGGTTCGTTGTTGAACATTAATGATTGTAGGTTGTCAAGTAGTAGGTCTCAAATCATGAAAATGAGTGGGAGCCATTGCTTGGACAATAAATCCTGAATCACATGTAATCCATTAACACTCTCAAAATTTTATCATCTTATTATGGAAATGGTGGATAATGAAGATGCTAAGGTTTGCAAAGTAATTTTAACTAAACCTTTGCAATAAGTTAACGACAACATTTATAATTGCATGAAAGAAATCAAGCATATCAAATATGGGTGTGATTTCTATGAATGTTTTATGAAGAGTATTACTCTTTAAACATTTGGGAAAAACCATTTATCATAAGATGAAACATTGTGAAGTTTCATAGTGGAATAAAATATTTCTAAATTTTCCACAAAACTATTTAATTGTGGTTTATAATTAAATAATGAGTCCATTCAATTTTAATAAATATTCAAAATAGGGTATCAAGTCAATGGCTTGGATAAAGAAACACCTATTAAGTGAACATTGAATATTTTAATCGAAAATTATCCCTAATCAAGGTCATATTTTATGGACGATTGATGACCATTAGAGATTAGTGTGTAGTATGATTTATAGCACCGTTTCTTGTGCTATGAGGATATAAATCATTTGCACAGGTATTGGTTTAGAACCATACTGGATCGACCTATGAGGATACTTTAAGAGATTTAAAAATCTTCATAAGTATTTTCTCATTATTACTATCGGAACTCTTTTCCTTTGACCATGAGTAGTGGGAGATCTCTTGTTTGAGTACTGGTCCGCTTTGGTATCCGCCAAACGTCTGCCGTAGCTGGGGATTATAAAGACAGATATTGGGCGGGTGAGTCCTCTTAGTAAGAGAAGCTACATTACAAGACTGGAAATGTCCCCCTACTAACAATAGGGAACATGTCTTGTTGTTTACAAGGCCTCTCGAAGAGCGAGACTGTGAAAAATGCATGGCTGTGCTCAGATGGATTTTAGAAATCATCTGCTTATTAACAGTCAAACTCGGATTTCGAGAAATACTTCTGGACGTAACAGAGATGACTAGTAATCTTACTCTGTAGTTCATGAAGAGACATGAAGAGACATAGGATAAGGGCTATATACTAAATGCACACTTGTCCGGAAGGACAAGTGGGAGATTGAAAGGAATGATGTCCTTCGAACAAGTGTATTATTCTGATAGCGGGTTCATAATTATTAGAAAGCTAATATATTCAGTAAGGTCAAGTGATCGGAATGCCTGGGTGGAGGCCGCTTCCGATCAGTAATATTAATATAATTAATATTACAGCTTAATCTTGACTGAACCCTTCGGGTCACACCCAAGCAAAATATACGAACCAACTCGACGAATTAATTCGAAAGAAATTAATTCGTCGCCTGAGTGTTAAACATTTAGACATCGGAAATTCGAGCTTGGAGCGTCGAAACTGAGCGTCGTAGAATCTCAAATGTCGAGCCAAAATTTAGGATTTGGCGAGACGGGAAAATGCATCAAGTAACAAGTAAAATCCTAGCCACGCAAAAGGCCAGGAATGCATACCCAATAGGAGCATGCCACGTGGCAGTACACATGGCAAAATGCCATGTGGCAGCACACGTGGCCGCCACGTTGGCAGCCGCCACATTGGCAGCCACCAAATGACAGCGTGCCACGTTGACAGCGTGCCACGTGGCAGCGCGCCACGGTGGCGACACATGTGGCTATGGCCGTGGACCCGGGTTGATGGGTCATGGACACGGGCCAAAATAAAATGGGCCAACCGAACCCAACTTGGGGCTCAAGGTTGGGTGACACATGGTTAGTTCACATTGTATGTGAAATGCCTTGGGGACCAAGTGAGAAAGTGGTCCAATCCTAGCCATGTGACACTTGTCACTTGTTCCTTTGTTTATTTAACTAAGGGTTGAATTCACCAATCTTTCCATGTGGGATCTTTTTGTAAAAAGTCCCACATTGAAAGATGAGTGAAATTCACAAGGCATACTTCCTTATAAATAGTCATGGAATGACTTGAGAATTCTTTTCTTGAGTGGGAGTTAAATAGAGCATTCCATAATATTGGGAAAACTCTTAAACTCATATAACACTCGGGTTTTGGTCGGACCTCGCTAACCCCCATGTAGTAGACTTTAAAGTCGTGTTCGCCTTTTTGTGGGTGGATACCGTCGGAGGCGCGGCGCTTGACGTGCTCGTAGCTTTCAAGTAAGAGCCCCGGTTTTTGGGCGAAGCTCGCTTCGAGGGTAAGATTCGTTATCTTTTCTTTGTGATTATTTATTTATGCTTTATGATTTTAATTATTGCGAGTGGTTCCTTGGGTCAGGGTTTGTTTCCGCGGTGAGTCGGACTCACTAAACCCCAACATAAAAATCGGTAGGGAAAATATGGGGAAAAATAGGCGGGATTTTAAGGGGAGGTTTTGCCAGCGGTTCAGTTTGAACCGGTGGGAAAAACCATTATTCCCACCGGTTTGCCAAACCGGTGGCATTACATTTTAAAAAAAAATCCCCCTATATATACCCTAACCGTACCCCATTTTTACTCACTAGCCTCTCTCCTCCTTTTTTCTCCTCTCCTCCTTCTCTCTCTTCTCGATCTGTTCTCCGATTTCATTTTTTTTCTTTTTGCACAATTCTCTGATTTCATCTTTTCTCTCTGTCTTTCTCTTTCATTTTCCTCCAGTTTTTTTGCCGATTCTCGTCTCCACGAAGACCACCAAGACCATCCAAATTATTCGAGGTTAGGTTTAATTTCAAGGCTTAATTCGATTTTGGATTTTAATTAATTTTTCTGGGTTTAATTAATGGATTTTAATCGATTTTTGGATGTTAATTCGATTTTTCTGAGTTTGATTGTGCGATTTTAATCGATTTCGGATTTTAATTCGATTTTTCTCGAGTTTTTTGGGTTTAATGTTGGGTTTTATTACACGATTTTTCTAGGTTCTTTTTTAGGTTTTTTTCTTTTAGTTTTCTGGGTTCAATCATAACACTTTCACGTTTTCTTGGGTTTGTTCGGGTTTTCTACGTTTTTTCAAGTTTTCTGTTTTTTTCGGGTTTCTGGATTTTTTGGGTTTTATTTTGTTAATTAAATGATTTTCTGGGTTTAATCAAAACATGCATGCAATTTTTTGGGGATTTTCGGGTTTTCTGAGTTTTTTGTATTTTTTTTTTCGGGTTTCTTGGTTTTTTGGGTTTTCTAGTTTTTATTTTGGGTTTTCTAGGAATCTTTGGGTTTTCTTGTTTTTATTTTAGGTTTTTTGGATTTTCGAGAATTTTTTGTTCTTGACTTTTATTAATTTTTTATTTTAATTGACGCAGGTTAATTGATTTAGATCTTAATAAATTAAAAAATCATGGTGATCGAATATAAGTCTAAGAATCAAGATGTTGTATGGGGTTTTTTCATTTTGATGTTGTAATTTTTTTTATTTATATTGTAATTTTTTTTTATTTATACTTTGTAATTTTTCATTTTGATGTTGTATTTTTTTTATTATATGTTGTAATATTTTCGATTATAATAAATGAAAATGGTCGATTATATTTAAATTTGATGTTTAAATATTTTTTGAGTTAATTGGTTAATTATATTTAAAGAGAAAAATATTTTTTTTTATTACATGTACATTGCCACCGGTTAACCGATGGGGGCATTTATATTCAACACCAAAAAAAAGCGGCAATGTTTTTTGCCACCGGAGAATTGCCACCCTTCAAATGCCCAGCGGTTCAAAACCGGTGGCATAAGGGGGTTTTGAACCGGTGGGCATTTGCCTTTTTCTACTAGTGATAGAGACAACAATAAGAAAGGGATAATCACTTTTCTCCCATCTTAAAAACAAACCCTTAATGGACAATTCATTAGGGAGAGAGAAGATTACCCATGTTATGACTTTCTAGAACCATTAGTTCTAGAAGGTATTAAGAAGCTTGGATTTGAAATATTTCACGATTGCTACTTTTTGAATGATGATTTCGAAATCGTTGAATCAATGCACCCAACTCCAGGATGCTATGATAGGCAAGCATTTGACTTGCTTTTTGGACTAGAGCCAAACCATGTTGCTACAATGACTAATCAAAACGCCATCCAATATGAAGCTTTTGACCCAACCTCGTTGACGAACCCTTCTAATGAAACCTTTGAACATGGATGGAGGAAGTCTTTCAAATGGACTAATCATAAAGGTGATAAGCTTGAAATCGTCACAGGCGAAGGGAAGATATCTAAAGAATCAGACGACAAGTTTAGTTTAGACTTTAAGGAAGATGAAAATTTGAGCCTTTGTGGCCATTACTGAATGTTTATTTTCTAGTTCTAAGGACGAAGATCCTAAAAAGGATTCTTCTCTTGATGTACTTTCTTTTGAATTCAATAATATGAGCTTTATTTTCGAGTATATGCCTTCTTTTGAATATTTTGAATGATATAACAATCAATCTAATGAAAATAATAATATTAATAAATTGGTTGAATTAATGAATGAAAGAGAACAAAAGAACCCTATAATTGAAGAAACTGAAACAATCAATATAGGAACTAATGAAATTAAAAGAGAAGTCAAAATTGGCTTAACTTTAAATCCGGAAGAGCGATCGATCCTCATATTGACACTTAAAGAATTTAAAGACGTGTTCGCTTGGTCATACAAGAACATGCCTGGAATAGATAGGGAAATTGCGGAACATACTATTCCCTTGAACCCTAATTCTAAACCAGTAAAACAAAAACTTCGACGAATGAAACCTGATGTCGCTTTGAAAATAAAAGAAGAAGTACAAAATCAATTAGACGCAGGTTTCATTTGCATATGTACTTACCCGGAATGGGTAGCAACCATCATCCCAGTCCCTAAGAAGGATGGACGAGTTAGCATGTGTGGTGACTTTAGGGACCTTAACAAAGCTAGCCCTAAAGACAACTTTCCTCTACCTCATATTGATATATTGGTAGATAATACGGCTGAACATGCAATGTTATCCTTTATGGATGGATACGCAGGTTACAACCAAATTCTAATGGCAAAAGAAGACGAAGAAAAGACATGCTTTATCACCCCTTGGGGTACATATTGCTACACAGTCATGCTATTTGTTCTAAAAAATGCAGGAGCTACGTACCAAAGAACGGCTACGACTCTCTTGCATGATATGATGCATAAAGAAATAGAAGTGTATCTGGATTATATGATTGTAAAGTCCAAAGATATAAAGGGACACATAAAAGTTTAACGCAAGTTTTTCACTCGCATAAAAGAATATAAAATGCGAATTAATCCACAAAAATGCGCCTTTGGAGTAACTTCTTGCAAGTTACTCGGATAGGTAGTAAGCACATGTGGTATTGAGATCGATCCCCCTAAAATAAAGGCAATCGTTGATATGCCTCCCCCTCAAACAGAAAAAGAAATTAGGGGGTTTCTTGGCAAACTACAATACATTAGTCGGTTTATCAACAAATTGACTATGACTTGCGAGCCAATATTTAAAAAATTGAAAAAAGAAGAAAAAAATGAATGGGACGATCAATGCCAAAGGGCCTTTGAGAAAATCAAAGATTATCTCAAAAGCCCACCAGTTTTAGCACCACTAGTACCCAAACTACCTCTTAGGCTATACATCACGGTTACATATACAACCATACGGGCCATGCTAGCACAAGAGGTAGAAAAAGTCGAGCGTGCAATATACTTCATAAGTAAAAAAACATTCAATATGAAACAAAATATATCACCTAGGAAAAAACAAGTTTAGCATTAGTATGGGCAACTAAAAAACTACGACATTATATGCTACCACACACTACTCGTGTGTTTTCTCAACAAAATCCGATAAAGTATTTGTTTGAACAACCACCTATACAAGGAAGAATATCCAAGTGGTTGGTAATGTTGGCCGAATTTGAACTAAAATATATTCCTGAAAAATCGATAAAAGGGATTTGCCCAACATCCTATTCAAACAAGTCATGCAGAAACTACTCATCTTGTTGATGAAGAGATTCTCATGACGCAAGATGACAAATGGGTAATGTACTACGACGGTGCAGGGTGTGGCGTAGGAGCGTTACTCATAAGTCCAGAGGAAGCACATACTCCAATCTCTGTCAAACTAGACTTTAAGGTTACTAATAATGCCGCGGAATACGAAGTGTGCATTATTGGACTAGAAGTAGCAGCTAGCATAGGTGTGCAAAAATTAGAGGTATATGGAGATTTCTAATTTGATTATAAATCATATACTTAAAAAATTTAAAATAAAGAACTCCACGATGATATTATACCAAGCACACCTAGAGTAACTCATAGAGCATTTTGAATATATTGATTTTAAATATCTCCTAAGGGATGATAATCAATTTGCCGATGCGCTAGCAAAATTAGCCTCAATGATCAACATTCGAGATCACTTAAATATGATGCCATTATGCATTGAAAGAATAGAAGAACCAACGTATTGCAACACAATAGAGGAAATAAATGACATCGAAGGAGATAATCCTTGGTATGATCATATCCTCCAATATATTATCCATGGCACATATCCTAATGGTCAAAGCTTATTGTGTATAGACTAACCCAAATCCACACGCCTTATGGAGAATACTCTCAAAGGTGTTTGTAGACCTCACATGAATGGAAAAATGCTTGCTAAAATAATTTCACGACAAGGGTACTATTGGTCCACTATGGAACATGATTGCATACAATATTTTAATGATGGGTGTCATAAATGGCACCCATTTGATGAGTATTTAAGTCGTTTTTACCTTCTTTTCATAGCTTTCTTTCTCAATAAATGTTTAGTTTTATGCTCTTTCTCTCTATTTTACCTTTCCTCTCTTGTTTTATGACTTTTGTGCATTTTGATGGTTTTCTAGTATTTTCTCCTTTATTTGTTCTATTTTCATTATTTTAGTTGCTTTTCCTTTATTTTAGATTTTTTAGATTTAGTTTTCATTTCATTTTAGTTTTCATTTTATTTTATTTTTGTTTTGGTTTTCATTTTCATTTCATTTTATTTCCTTTATTTTCTTTTCATTTTATATTCTTTCTTTTATTCTTTTCATTTTCATTTTATTTCTCTTAGTTTAGTTTGTTAATTTTGAGTTTATTTTACTTCATTTTATCCTTAGTTTAATTTGTATTTTGTAGGTGGATATTCCAAGTTTAACTCCTTGCGCCTACATAACCGCTCTCAAGCCGGGTAGTGTTGAACCCACAATCATGGTGTTTAGGGACTGCCTACTTTTGTCTTCATCATGAGCATGTGTGAGGACGATTCTCGTGCCCACCAACCTCACCACTCACCTAATCTTCCTTGCTTCCCCTGTTCCCCTGTTCCAGACCACCACGCAACAGCAGCAACAACTCCAAATGTTGGAGTTATTCTCTTATTCCTATAGTACAACTCCAAGACTAGGTTCATCAATTTTGCTTCAAAAGTTCAAAACTCAAATTTGGTTGATTGCCTTAATTAATATCAATCAGTTGACTTTGATTATCACCATTTTCTCACTAACCGTTTGCTTATTGATACTCTACAAAGTTGGAAGCTAATTGATAGACATACATAATTAAAGGGAGGTAATTTGATACTCTTTGACTTTGGGGTATGCATGTTTTCCAGTGAGTATTGAGTAGTCTAGGTTCATAATAAGCAATTGATTTGTTCACTCATTTTAAGGGAGGTAATGGATTATTGATACTCCTTGATTTTGGGTGATTGCATAATAACCGTGAGGGGTTCCTTCTTTGGGGTGGAGTTCTCCACTATAAATTGATGATCCTCCATTTCATTCAGACACGGAAAAATCACATACTACATCTTATTCTTTACTCCAAAATGATACACAATACTATGGTCTCTAATTGTTGGGCAATGTTCAAAGTGTTCTCAATCTAGCTCTTCGTGGTACACCGTAGAGTTGGAGTCGTGTATCCCTGGAGGTCGGTTGCTACGAGTCCATGTGTACTGTACGGGGCAAATTCGACTTTAGGGCAGTGATTTATTGTCACGCCACGACAATTTCAGATAAGCCGTTTTAATTTTGTCCTCTAGTAGTCATACAATATTATTCTATAATAGTTATACTTCTTACAATCTAAAGTCGAATTTACTTTTACTCATATATTATGGGCAATATTCCTACTGATGTACCTCTTCATTCCACCATGTTACCCAATACCTTTATCCCTGACATGTCTAAATTAGACCCGTTTGACGGAAAAAATTATAAGATGTGGTCTGATAAAATGGAATTCTTTTTGGGACAAATTGCTGTTGATTATACCTTGCTTGTTGATGTTGCTCCTGTTGACTCTGTTAGGGATTTTGTTAAGGATAATAAGACTTGTCGTGGAATGTTGTTGCATTATATGACTGCTCCCTTATACATGATTTATAGTAACTCAAAAAATGCTAAGGATATTTGGGATGCGTTAAAGTCTAAATATGGTACTGATGATTTTGGGACTAAGAAGTATGCTTGTTCACGTTGGTTGAATTTCCGTATGTCTGATGATATGCCTGTTCTTGATCAAGTTCATGAGTATGAAACTTTATGTGCTGATATTATTGTTGAGGGTATGAAAATTTGTGACCAATTCCAAGCCAATTGCCTTCTTGAAAAATTACCCCCTTCTTGGCAAAACTTTGTTCATTCCATGAAACACAAACAAAAAGACCTTACCCTTCAATAGTTAATTTTGGGGATCAAGATAGAGGAGCAAAATCGTATCCAAACCAAGGGGAAAACACATGACCATTCTTCTTCTGCTGCTAACCTTGTTGAATCTAAAAATGCAGGTAATAACAAAGGACCGAAAGGTAAAGGCCCTAATCAATTTCATGGGACCAAGAAGAACAATTTCAAAAACAAGAGGCCATTTAATGGCAAGTGTTATGCTTGCGGAAAAGATGGACACCTTGCAAAGAATTGTAGGCAAGGACATGGACTTGGAAAAAAGGAGAACAAAACACAGGTACATCTGGCCGAAGATGAAATAATTGCTGCTGTCGTGTCAGAAGTGAACCTAGTAAGCAACATGACCGAATGGGTGCTAGATACTGGTGCAACCCGCCATATTTGTTCCAACAAGGAGATGTTCCAGGATTACCAGAAAGTATCCGAAGGAGAATGCGTCTTCATGGGAAACTCTAGCACTGTGAATGTTCTTGGCAAAGGAAACGTTTTTCTAAAATTAACTTCTGGAAAAACTATTGCTTTGCAAAATGTTTTACATGTACCTGAAATTCGCAAAAACCTCATTTCTGGTGCTTTATTAAACAAGTCTGGCATTAAATTAACTTTTGAATCTGATAAACTTGTACTCACCAGAAATGGAGATTTTGTGGGTAAGGGTTTTTGTAATGGGGGGCTTTTTGTGCTGGACATTGTAACTGATAATAAATTTGCTTCTACTTCTGTTTATATTGCTAAGTCTGTTTCTTTATGGAATTCTAGACTAGGTCATGTCAATGTGGCTTCTATTAAACGTTTGAAACAACTTAGTCTAATTCCTGACTTTAGCAATACTACTTTTGATAAGTGTGAAGTATGTGTAGAGGCTAAACACCCTAAAAAGGCTTTTAATAAAAGTGTGAATCGTTCCTCTAGTTTACTTGAATTAATTCATAGTGACTTAGGTGACTTTAAGAACACTATGAGTAGGGGAGGCAAACGATATTACATTACCTTTGTTGATGATTTTTCCCGCTTCACTAAAGTCTATTTACTAAACTCTAAAGATGAGGCTGAGGATAAATTTCTTATTTATAAAGCCGAGGTTGAAAACCAACTAAACCTTAAGATAAAAAGACTTGGATCAGACAGAGGTGGGGAATACGATGGGACTCCTCTTAAGAATTTTTGTGAAGCAAATGGGATAATTCATGAGGTAACCGCACCCTATACTCATGAGCAAAATGGAATAGCTGAGCGGAAAAATAGAACTCTTAAAGAAATGATGAATGCCATGCTTATTAGTTCAGGTATGCCTATTTATATGTGGGGTGAAGCTATTTTGTCTGCCTGTTATGTGCTTATAAAAAATTAGATAAAACCCCATATGAGTTGTGGAAAGGTTTTAAACCTAACTTGAGTTACCTTAAAGTGTGGGGGTGTTTGGGTAAAATTGGTCTCCCAGTGTTTCAAAGGAATAAAATTGGACCTAAGACTGTGGATGCTATTTTTATTGGTTATGCTTCTAATAGTGCTGCTTATAGACTTATTGTTAAAGATGCATCTGGTTTTGGTCCTATTAAAGAGTCTAGGGATGTTGAATTTTTTGAGCATATATTTCCTATGAAAATAAATGTGCAATCATGCATGCCTATGGCTCCTTCTTCTTCTGTGCAAGAAAATTTATCTTCTAGTGAATTTTTAGAACCTAGAAGGAGTAAAAGGGCTAGAATTGAGACTAGTTTTGGACCAGATTTTATTACTGCTTTCTTAACTGAGAATGAATGGTTTGATGAGCATGATGTGTGTGCATTTATTTTAGAAGAAAATCCCAAAACTTATAATGAGGCCATGAAATCTGTTGATTCTAGTTTTTGGTTAGAGGCCATAAATAGTGAAATAGAATCTATTATGAGTAACAACACTTGGATTTTGTCTGATCTTCCTAGAGGTTGTAAGGCCTTGAGTAGTAAGTGGATTTTTACAAAGAAATTCAAACCTGATGGATCACTTGATAAATATAAAGCTAGACTTGTTGTAGGTGGACACCATCAAAAGAAAGGTATTGATTTCTTTGACACTTATTCTCCTGATACTAAAGTTTCCACCATTAGAGCATTAATAACACTTGCATCTATTCATAATCTTATTGTGCATAAAATGGATGTAAAGACAGCCTTTTTGAATGGTGATCTAAATGAGGAGATTTATATGAAGCAGCCAGAAGGTTGTGTGGTTCCAGGACAGGAAAACAAGGTATGCTAGCTTGTTAGATCATTATATGGACTGAAACAGGCACCTAAACAATGGTATGATAAGTTTTTTCAAACTATCACTTCTAATGGATTTCAGGTAAATAATTCTGATGCTTGTGTCTATTCTAAATATGATGATCTTGGTTATGTGATAATATGTCTATATGTGGATGATATGTTGATATTTAGAGATAATATAGATATTATTAATTCAACCAAGGCTTTCTTGGGTTCATGATTTGATATGAAAGATTTAGGAGAAGCAAATGTGGGAAATTCATATGGTTTTTCTTTGAATCAATCTCATTACATTGAAAAAATTCTAAAAAGGTTCAATCAATTTGACTGTACTCCTGTGAAAACTCCATATGATTCTAGCGTTCATTTAAAAAAGAACAAAGGTGATTGTGTTTCCTAAGAGGAATATGCCAAGATAATTGGAAGTGTTATGTTCTTAATGAATTACACTAGACCAGATATAACATATGCTGTTAGTAGATTGAGTAGATATACTCATAATCCAAACCGTGATCATTGGAATGCTTTGATTAAATTGTTAAAATATTTGAAAGGCACTATCAATTGGAGTTTACATTATCTTAAGGCACCATGTGTTTTAGAGGGTTTTTGTGATGCTAATTGGGTGTCTGATAATGATGAAATTCATTCTACTAGTGGCTATGTTTTTACTCTTGCTAGTGGTGCTATTTCATGGAAATCTACTAAGAAAACTTGCATTGCTAAATCAACAATGGAATCTGAGTTTGTTGCTTTAGAATTGGCAGGTAATGAAGTCGAGTGGCTAAGGAGCTTGCTAGCTGATATTCCATTGTGGGGGAAGCCAACTCCATCCGTGTCAATTCATTGTGATTCTCAAGCTGCAATTGGAGTAGCGAATAATCAGTCTTATGATGGGAAGAGAAGACATATTCGCTTGAGACATGCAGTAATTAGAAATTTGATAAAAAATAATGTGATATCACTCGAGTATGTAAAATCTAAGAGGAATATTGCAGATCCTCTCACCAAAGGTCTTTGTAGAAAAATGGTGCTGGAGTCAGCACAAGAAATGTGTTTAAAGCCTATTGAGGAGTGAATTGTGATTGATACCCATCTTAGAATGTCTAAATTCAATGGGTCAAACGAAGTCACAAAAGAACTCACGTATTGTACTACGACCATTCCTACTAATAAAGAGATGTAGTACATTTATTACTGTTATGTGTGAGGTTGAGTTAAATAGCTCTTAATAAGTTCATAGCCTTAGTTAAGGTGGTTTGTGACAGTACAAACTTGATGAACTTACCTATGTGAATGTGGGGGTTACGCCCAATCCCCTATGAGGTTTTAAAGGCTAGGACCTCTAGAGCATTCATGAAATCCAGGCAAATGTGGGGCATTTTTTATTTTCGCGAGAACACCTTTGATTTGAGAAAAGTTTAGTACGCAACTGTGTTTTTACTAACCTCATGGAAGGTTCAAGGCTAAGTCCACCCGACATGAATGTAGAACACAATTGTAAGTATTGGGTATCAATTCAAGTCCACAAGACATTGATACTTGCAAAACTGAGTATTCATTGCCCAAATTCATATCTCTTTACTTTGCTCTTTTGAATCATGTGGGGGAATGTTGGAGTTATTCTCTTATTCCTATAGTACAACTCCAAGACTAGGTTCATCAATTTTGCTTCAAAAGATCAAAACTCAAATTTGGTTGATTGCCTTAATTAATATCAATCAGTTGACTTTGATTATCACCATTTTCTCACTAACCGTTTGCTTATTGATACTCTACAAAGTTGGAAGCTAATTGATAGACATGCATAATTAAAGGGAGGTAATTTGATACTCTTTGACTTTGGGGTATGCATGTTTTCCAGTGAGTATTGAGTAGTCCAGGTTCATAATAAGCAATTGATTTGTTCACTCATTTTAAGGGAGGTAATGGATTATTGATACTCCTTGATTTTGGGTGATTGCATAATAACCGTGAGGGGTTGCTTCTTTGGGGTGGAGTTCCACTATAAATTGATGATCCTCCATTTCATTCAGACACAGAAAAATCACATACTACATCTTATTCTTTACTCCAAAATGATACACAATACTATGGTCTCTAATTGTTGGGCAATGTTCAAAGTGTTCTCAATCTAGCTCTTCGTGGTACACCGTAGAGTTGGAGTCGTGTATCCCTGGAGGTCGGTTGCTACGAGTCCATGTGTACTGTACGGGTCAAATTCGACTTTAGGGCAGTGATTTATTGTCACGCCACGACAATTTCAGATAAACCGTTTTAATTTTATCCTCTATTAGTCATACAATATTATTCTATAATAGTTATACTTCTTACACCAACAACAATCGCAATTATCACCCAAATATCAGCCACTAACGCCAGCTCACTGCCAACTCACACCAAGCAGCAGCGCAACAACCCGAGCAGCCCACTCGCAACACCCCTCCAACGCCACCAGCCGCAATCAGTTGCTGCCTCACTGCAGCCACCCTTCGCACCACCCAACAGCTACAATAACCATAACCTCACGCAACTTCAGCCCGCCATAACTACAGCTGCTCCCCCCACTCTAGCCATAATTAACACCACCAGAAAACTGCACCTTCCCCTGTTTTCCTTGCGGCCGCATCTCCTCCAAACAAGCCTCCAATTTCCCTCAACCACCACCGCACAAATCAGCCACCTTCACCACCTTATCTCGCAATAATTGCGCCACCAAACAAGCAACCAATTTCAGCCACCAAAGCAGCTCCCCTGTTCCGGCCACCGCACTCAGAGTCACGCAAACAAGCTCGATTCGAACCTCACTTAACGCGGCCGCGCTCGCATTCACCGCGGGCGCGCAATCTTACATCGCGGCCGCGCACAGCTGGGTATGAATTAGGGCCGTTGATTTCGATGATCAAACGGTTTTGATGGTTTATGATTTGGGTGATGGCTGTGCGAAGCATGGGATTAATTCCCACTTGTTGGAGCAGCGAAATTAGAAGTCCACTGAACCTCGTTATTTTTGGGGATTATTTCTTTTAAATTTCTTTTCTTTTTATTTCTTTTTACTTTTCTTTTCTTATTTACTTTTATTTGTTAAATATGGAAGAGAAAATACAGAGAGATGAGGGAAGATTGTTACGTTGTATTTCATATTCCATCTAGTACGGGATATATATAATGTACATCACCTAGGGTTCCATCAATGGATAAGACCAAATACCCAACTCTAAAATATTCTAGATTGTACATGGGATAATAGTCATCCATATTTAGATATTATAATAACACTCCCCCTTGGATGACTATATATTGAATAAAATAATAACTAACATTTACTACAAAACCTGTACAAAATAATACACTATAATGCGCATAAGATGCTGCCTCGTTAAAAACCTTACCAGGAAAACCCAGGGGGAAAAAACCATGGTTAAGGAAAAAAGAGTGCAACGCGCATTAACTCCCCCTCATGACTACATCACTTGAGATCTTTAAGACGACGCAATCCAATGCCGTAAGCTAACTTTTTGAATGTTGCTGTTGAAAGAGCCTTGGTAAATAAGTCTGCTAAATTCTCACTTGAACGAATCTTGCAATACATTTATATCTCCATTCTTCTGAAGATCATGAGAGAAGAAAAATTTGGGTAAGATATGCTTTGTTCAGTCTAAACATGGGCAACGTGCCGTGCCGTGCCGCCGCGGGCCGTGCCTGGCCGTGCCACGGTGGGGGCCGTGCCGTGCCTAAAATTGGCACACCCAAGCCCACGGCACGGCACGGCCCACGTGCCTTGCGGGCAGGGCCGGGCCGCGGGCCAAACCGTGCCACTCTTTTTAATTTTTTTTTTAAAAAATGAAATAAAAAACGAATTAAACGATATATATTTTTTTAGTACAACTTAATATATGTGATTAATTTATGTTTATGTTAATGTTAATATATTTTGTTTACATTTTTTGAACAACTTTATTTTAATTTAGGTTATATAAATTATTTATCTAATTAATAATTATGTTTAAGTTTATATAAACAAATAAAAACAATTTTATTAATTTAGCAAAAAAACAACAATGCATATAATTAAAAAAAATACGAGTGCGATAATCCGAAAACACAAAAAATTGAAGAATAACTTATTTTATTATATGGCGGTAGCCGGTACGAATGTACGATAATTCAATAATAAAAAATAATTAATGATAATTAAAAATCGTACAATAGTGTATGAATAACTTCATTTATTATACGGAATACGAAGTTCGATAATACAAAAATTATACAATAGTGTATAATGTAAATATGTAATGAAGTAATTATTATTAGTCGTCTTCGTCTTCATCTTCGTCTTCGTCTCCTAGAGGTTCAAGTTCATCCGCCAATTGAGTTGATTGAGAAGTATGAGAACTAAAAGAAGTCGACGTTCCTTCATCGTCGTCGTCGTTTAGTGCATAAGTACGATCTTAAGAACGAGTTTCGGCATCCAACCAATCCTTGAAGCAAACACACATTTCAAGTGTTTTGGGTTTTAGTCTTGTTCTTTTATCGTCAAAAACTCGTCCCGACGCATTAAAAGCTCTTTAAGAGGCAACGGAGGAGACTTGGATTGCAAAAATATCACGAGCCATTGTCGAAAAAATTGGATGTTTCACGGTTTGTGATTTCCACCAATCAAGGATGTTGAGGCCAAACTTCTCTTCATCGTCCATGCCTTTCATGAAGTCGTAACTTAAGTACATTTGCAACTCCGAAACATCGCTTTGTGTTCTCTTACTTGATGATGATTCCGTACCTGAAAAATTGGACATCATGTTAGCAGCTTGTGCAAATAAACCTTTGGCCCGTTTACTTTCATTTTTGGATGTTTGAGAAGGGGCAAATCGAGACACGGTTCCATATTTACTTTCATAAACTCTATATAAATAAAAAAAACTCATTAGTCACCTTATTTTTAAAAGTTTCAACATCATCTTCAAAATTCATGTTACTATAATAAATATCAATTTATAAAAAGGTGCCATCATATTTTTGCCTAGAATCTAAAATAGAAGCAAAAATATAAATCATAGGAATATCGGTGTAATATTTACGCCATTTTTCCTCCATGGATGGAAGATATCCACGATAAACATGTTGTGATCGGTGTTCCGCAAAAAGTTGTGCAAGTAAACATGCATTGCTAAGAAAAGAATGAGAACAAGGATTATATACAGAAGAAAAACAATGTGTCATACCATATAGTAATTGTAAAAACTGCATATATTTTTCACAATTAACCCAATCATCTTCTAGTAAAGCACATTGTGGAAATTTCATATTATAAAAAAGTGTTAAATGAACCTTGTACTCGATTGCCCGACTAAACATTTCATAGGTGGAGTTCCACCTAGTTGGACAATCCGGTGCTATTTTTGTGGTTTTATCCGTTGTTTCCTGCAAAAACCTTTCCATTCTTGATATCTCAAGTTAGAGCTTTTAATAGACATAATAGAATTCCTTATTTTGTGATAAAATGGACCAATTGCTTGTGTTCCATCCTTCACACACAAGTTAAGAACATGACAAACGCATCTAACATGAAGTGCATCTCCATCTAATATAACATCGGTCTATTGGGATTTGACCAAATTCGCACTATATGTCATAGAAGTTGAATTATCGAAAGTCATAGACATGATTTTATCCCTAAGACTATATGCATCAATGGCTTCCATTAAATGATGTGAAATGTTAAGACCGGTATGAGGGTATTCAAGCATTTTGAAATGAATGATGCGTTTTTGTAACAACCACTCATTATCTAACCAATGACAAGTAACACATAAATAGTGAAGTCCCTATCCACCATCCCATGCATCGGCGGTAAAGAAACTCTACTAGGAAGATTAGCTAATTCATTTACTAATTTATATTTGTACTCTAGATAAGTCTTCATGGCAGCAGATCGAACGGTTTTTCGGGAGATTTTTTTTGTGTTTTGGTTGTAGTGCTCGGTTAATGTACTTGTTGAAGGCATCATTTTCGGCGAAAAGAAAAGGTTGTTCGGCATGTACAATCATTCTCCCAAGTTCATCCCTATCTCTCTCGTAATTGTAAATGAAGCCTTGTGGATGGAATTAAGAAATTTTGGGTTGGGTTGGATCACTAGATGGTCCACCACATTTTTTTGAATGTCTACTAAGGTGTCCCGTCCCTCCCTTGGTATCGGCCGAGAAAATTTTACCACAAGTCCGACACTTAGCTTTTTGTCCATTTTTACTCAATTGATAATGTGACCAAACTTCACTCTTTCGTTTGGTTTGAGCAAAATCCTCTTCGGTACACTAATCTAATATGTTAGGATTTTGGGTGTTGGGCATTTGGGTGGATGGTTCACTCGATCCGGAGGCTTGTGTTTGGCTACCTTGGGAAGGAGGAGGAAAAGGAAATTCATGTTGTTGAAATTGGGTTTGTTGAAATTGGGTCCAAGGAGCCATATCATCCATTTGTTCGTGCCCTCCCGTGTTTTGGGGATGAAAGAAAGGGGTGGAAGTGTTTGGAAAGGGCATGTTAGGGGAGGGAAAGGGCATGTTAGGGGGGGGGGGGGCATAAGCATTGAAGTGTTTGGGTTTGGTGATTCCCTACGTTTTGACTTGGCTTTTCTAGAGGAGGAGGAAGAGTTCGGGTTTGATGCCATGATTAATATTAATAATAATAACAATAAAATTAACAATAACAATAATAATAATAATACAAATAACAATAACAAAGTAACAATAACAATAATAATAACAATTAACAAAAATAATAATAACAATAACAATAAGAATTAGTAAGTAGTTTTTATATAAATTAAATTTTTAAAAATAATTATAATAATAGTAGATTACTTGGATCAATGAGATCCTAGGTAGGAGAGGTTAGGAGCGACGTTGTTCAGAGCCCAGGTCCCGCCTTAGACAGATTTCAACAAATCCAAATAACCCACAATTAAAATAGAAAGTAGTTTTTATATAATTAAGTAGTTCCAAGAATATAATAATAATAATAATAATAATAATAATAATAATAATAATAATAATAATAACAATAACAATAACAATAACAATAACAATAACAACTAACAATAACAATAACAAATTAAAATAAAGTTGAGTTAGATCTTACAATGACGCTTCAATGCTTTCCCAAATTTATAATTTCCCGAACTTATAATTTCCCGAATTTATAATTTTCCGAATGTAAATATAACAATATTTTTTTTTGGTAGTAGACTAATAAAAGTAATAATATTAAAAATGTAAAATTTATAAGAGAGTAGGAATTTTTTTTTTTCACAAAAGAGAGCAAGATTGTAGGATTTGTAGGAATTTGAGAATTGAGAATTTGAGGGTAAAAATATTAGAGAATAAGAGAGAAGAGATGAGTTGATGAATTGTGAAAATTTTGGAGGAAAAAATGAGATATTTATAGGGAATTTGGGTGGGAAACTAGCCGTTTATAGCTGTTGGAAAACGGCCAAAAACGGCTAGTTTCCAACGGTAATTTGGCACGGGCCGTGTCGGGCCGTGCCTGGCGAGCTCGTTCCATGCCGTGCCGTGCCCGGCCGTGCCTCGTGCCGTGCCTAGCCGTGTCTCGTGCCATGCCGGCGGGTCGTGCAAGCGTGCCGGCCACCGTGGCGCCCGCCGTGCTACGTGCCGTGCCCGTGCCGATTTCAAAAAAAGTGTTCACGGCACGGCCCACAGGTGGGCCGCCGTGTCGTGCCGTGCTGGGCCATGCCGGAGTCGTGCCGGGCCCATGCCGCCCGCTTTCCGACACGACCCATGTTTAGTTCTGTCGCCTTTGATGTATCCTTCCTTAAGTTGAGCAATACAAGCAGCGTTATCCTCATATAAAGTTGTTGGTGCCTCTTTCCCAGATGATAAACCACAAACTTCTTTTTATATGTTGAACTACCGACCTTAACCATACACATTCACGACTAGCCTCGTGAATTGCTAAAGTCTCAGAATGATTGGAAGAAGTAGCTGCAATGGTTTGTTTTATGGAACGCCAAGAAATGGCAGTACCACCATAAGTGAACACATATCCAGTTTGTGACCGACCATTATGAGGATCAGATAAATAACCTGCATCTGCAAAACCAATCAAATTTTCTTTGGACAACTTTGGGAAAAATATACCCATATCCTTTGTACCTTGAAGGTAACGAAGTAAATGTTTAATCCCATTCCAATGCCTTCGGGTTGGACATAAACTAAACCTTGCTAATAAAATAACTGAAAATGATATGTCAGGCCGTGTATGACTTGCAAGGTATATTAGTGCTCCAATTGCACTAAGATACGGTATCTTTCTCTACTTCAAGTGATCTTACAACCATAGGGCTGCTCAATGGATGTGCTGTATCCAAAGAAAATCTTTTAAGAACCTTTTCTATGTATGTTGATTGATGCACAAGGATTCCATTCTCTAGGTACTCTATTTGTAACCCCAAGCAGAATTTTCTCTTTCCTAGATCTTTCATTTCGAACTCTTTCTTTAAATAATTGACAGTCACTGAAATCTCTTCAGGAGTTCCAATGGTATTCAAATCATCAACATACACTACAATTATAACAAATCCTAATCCAAATTTCTTTATAAAAATACATGGGCTGATAGGATCATTCTTATAACCTTCTTTCAACAAATACTCACTTAGACGGTTATACCACAGACGCCCAGATTGTTTCAATCCATAAAGAGATTTGTTCAATTTAATACAGAAATGTTCTCGAGAACTAGATTTTGCTGCTTCTGGCAGTTTGAATCCTTCTAGGAGCTTCATGTAAATGTCATTATCCAGTGGGCCATATAAATAAGCTGTGACTACGTACATCCATCAAACGTAAGTCAAGTCCTTCTCTTATTGCCAGACTAATAAAAAATCTAAAAGTTGTTGCATCCACCACAGGAGAATATATCTCCTCATAATTAATACCAGGTCTTTGTGAGAATCCTTGTGTAACTAAGCGTGCCTTATATCTTACAACTTCACCCTTTTCATTTCTCTTTCGCACAAAGACCCATTTATATCCCACTGGCTTTACACCTCCAGGTGTACGGACTACAGGTCCGAATATATTTCCATTTTGGCCATTCATTTCTTTGTCTACATTCTTCAATGGATTTTGGTTCATGATCCTCATTATTATCCATAACATCTAATGCTACATTGCATGCAAAAACATCATCGACGTCGATTTGATTTCGGTTCCATGTAATTCCAGACATGATATAATTTATTGAAATTTCTTCATTATTAGGTACCTGAATTTCTTCTTGTATCATGTCTAAAGTCTCTTCTGGAGATCCTTCGGAAATTGTTTCTTCAATTTGACCACATCAATCAATGCTCCTTTTCTTTTCCGAGGATTCTTATCTTTGGAACCAATTGGTCTTCCACGTTTCTGGCGTGATTTAGATTCATTAGCAATATTATTTTGTCCTTCCGGGACATCTATTTTAAATGGAGCATTAACAGCTGGAATATGACTTGGTCACTCTTTTTGGGTCAGCAAAC
The DNA here is from genome assembly GCF_001683475.1 of Chenopodium quinoa. Taxonomy (NCBI): domain Eukaryota; kingdom Viridiplantae; phylum Streptophyta; class Magnoliopsida; order Caryophyllales; family Amaranthaceae; genus Chenopodium; species Chenopodium quinoa. The sequence continues at coordinate 1,549,402 of NW_018745105.1, forward strand.
GAGTCTGGCAATTGATTCGCTAAACTTTGTAAATGAATTATCTTTTGAACTTCCAGTTCACATTGTTTAGTTCGAGGATCAAGATAGGATAATGATAATTCATTCCATTTAATTTCCTTTTCCAGCTCTCTCTTTTCTCCCCCTAATGTTGGGAAAAGTGACTCGTTAAAATGACAATCTGCAAAACGAGCCGTAAATAAATCCCCTGTTGTAGGCTCAAGATATTTAATTATTGACGGGGATTCAAACCCAACATATATCCCCAACCTCCTTTGAGGACCCATCTTAGTGCGTTGTGGTGGAGCTATTGGTACATAAACCGCACATCCAAAAATTCTTAGATGGGAAATATTTGGTTCCTGACCATAAACCAATTGTAATGGGGAGAACTTGTGATAACTTATTGGCCTAATGTGAATTAGTGCTGTTGCATGTAATATAGCATGTCCCCAATCAGAAATTGGGAGATTGGATTTCATGATCAATGGTCTAGCAATTAACTGAATACGTTTTATTAATGACTCTGCTAGACCATTTTGTACATGAACATGTGCTACAGGATGTTCAACATTTATCCCAATGGACATGCAATAATCATTAAAATCTTGAGATGTAAATTCACCAGCATTGTCAAGCCGAATAGTCTTAATGGGAGTATCTTGAAAATGTGCCCGTAACTTAATCAATTGAGCAAGTAATCTCGCAAACGCTAGGTTATGAGTTGATAACAAAGACACATGTGACCATCTAGTTGATGCATCAATTAAAACCATAAAATATCTAAATTGTCCGCATGGGGGATGTATGGGCCCACAAATATCTCCTTGTATACGTTCCAGAAAACTAATTGATTCAAAATTAATTTTAGCTGGTGATGGGCGAATAATCAACTTGCCTTCCGAGCAAGCAGCACATGAAAAATTATTATGAAGAATCTGCTGGCTCTTCAAAGAATGTCCACATGAATTCGTAATTATTTTTCGCATCATTATTGAACCGGGATGGCCTAATCGGTCATGCCAAACAACAAAATCATCAGTAAACTTCTGGTTTACTATAGCATGAGCTTCAATAGCATTGATTTTTGTGTAGTACAAACCACTAGAGAATGTAGGTAGTTTCTCCAAAACATGTTTTGAGCCTTGAGTTATATTTGTGATTTGAAGGAATTCGTTATTTTCTTCATTGATTGTCTTAATATGGTAACCATTGTTGCAAATATCCTTAAAACTTAATAAATTTCTTTGAGACAATGGGGAGTATAAAGCATCAATTATTTTAATTTCAGTTCCCCAAGGCAACTTTATAGTGGCTTTTCCGGAGCCCTCAATGATATTTTTACTACCCGATATGGTATTCACATTATTTCTTTTCATCATCAAATAAGAGAAATATTTTTTATTTTTAAGTATTGTATGAGTAGTTGCACTGTCAGCAAGACATAATTCTTCACCATTCATAGCAAATCGAATTTGAGTTATATCCATGTTCTTCATGAAATAAAATACATGTCAAAATATTAAGCATAAAAATAAAGATGATAAAATACATAAATCAATAAAACACTCAAATAGTTCTTAAATTTATAAAGTAAAAGTCCTTATTACAACGAAAAAAAGCTTAAGTAAATCACTAGAATGAGCAAACATAAGTCTAATACTTAAAACTGACACAAAGTAATATAGTATTAATTATTCTTTTCTGGGGCAGTGAAGAAATCAGCAACTTCTAAATGAGATGTATTGCCAAAAACAAAATAATTCCCTTCCAGGGAAGTAAGGAAATTAACAACATCGAAATGATTTGCATTGCCAAAATCAAAATCACCTTCACCATCTTCAAGAACAAGGTTTGCCTCAACTTTCTTTCCTTTCTTTAAGGATTCTTGGTAAAGTTCAATAAGATGTTTTGGAGTTCTACAAACCAGAGACCAATGACCTTTTCCTCCACAATGGTAACATATATTGTTATCACTTTTCTCCTTTTCATCCCAACGTTCCCACTTCTGGTGGGAATGTGAGTTTGTGAAATGACCTCCACGACCTCTACCATATCCACGTCCACGACCCCGGCCGCGCCATTGGCCACGACCACGACCTCTACCTCGACCACTACTGCTGGAATGGTCTATGTGTTTAGTTTCTTTCCCGTTATGGGTTGTCACATTCGCTTCAAGGAATGGAGTAGAGCCAGTAAGACGTGATTCATGATTTTTCATTAACAGCTCGTTATTTTGCTCAGCCACAAGAAGACAAGATATTACTTCAGAATATTTTTTAAAACCTTTTTCTCTATATTGTGTATGCAGGACAATATTATTAGCATGGAAAGTGGAGTATGTCTTTTCAAGCAATTCTGCATCAGTAATATTTTCTCCACATAATTTCAATTGAGAAGTTATTTTAAACCTAGCTGAGTTATATTCACTAACAGATTTAAAATCTTGCAATCTCAAATTCAATCATTCATAACGAGCTCTAGGGAGTATCACTGTTTTTTGGTGGTCATACCTTTCCTTTAGATTACTCCAAAAGATTTGTGAGTCTTTCACAGTTAAATATTCATTTTTGAGCCCTTCATGGAGGTGATGGCGAAGAAAAATCATGGCTTTAGCCTTATCTTGAGGTGTTGCCTTATTAGCCTCTTTTATTGTTTCACTAAGCCCTTTAGCATCTAGGTGTATTTCAGCATCTAACACCCATGATAAATAATTCTTTCCGGTAATATCAAGGGCCACAAATTCGATCTTGGCAAGGTTCGACATTTTTCAATGATAATAATAATATGGGATTCTAGATAAATGTTTGGTAATCCTACTCAGTTGACTAGCAATGGTGCTGATAATGTGTTAAATATGGAAGAGAAAATACAGAGAGATGAGGGAAGATTGTTACGTTGTATTTCATATTCCATCTAGTACGGGATATATATAATGTACATTACCTAGGGTTCCATCAATGGATAAGATCAAATACCCAACTCTAAAATATTCTAGATTGTACATGGGATAATAGTCATCCATATTTAGATATTATCATAACATTATTTTTATTTTTATTTCATTTTCTTTTCTTTTATTTTTCTTTTACTCTTTTATTTTCTTTTATCTTTGTAATTATAAATACCCATTTTTGGGTTAGAGAGAGAAACAAGTAGAATTAGAATTCATATTCTTAGCTTAGTTGAGAGCTTCTCTCTCTAGTTTTAGGGTTAATTTAGTTTAGGAGTAGATTTTAGAGAAAGAAAGTGAGGAATTTCAATGGTGATTGAGAGATTGAAGATTCAATGGTGACAATTGTGTTTGAGATCTTCTCTATTATCAATGAGCATTCTTAACTCTATCTCATTATATTGATTTGTTTAATATTAAAGTTTGTTTGATTTGATTTTGATGTTTGATTGTTTATTAGTGTAATTGTTCTTCATATATTGTTGATTCTTGATTTCTTTAGTCGTGAGTTGATTTGATGATGATGTTAGAGTAGTTGTTTGCTAGGAATTGGGTGAAACTTGTATGATTGATTGATTGTGCATAATTTGGGAATTGTGTTGATTAATTGTTGAGATTAAAGTGATTAATGGAAGTTTGCATGCGTGTAATTCGATTAGGCCTTGAGAATTATGCTAGATTGCATTGTAGTTTATAATGATAAAGACCACTAATTTAGGAATTGCAATTGTCGATTGAGCTTGATTAGTGATACTCCTAGTTAGAGTCTCTTGTAGTTGGCGCTAGTTTGACCTCTAGGAGATAGCTTGTTGACTCTTTTGATTGAGCTTTCCATTTGTCTTCACAACCATTGATTTGCATATTGTTCCCGAGTTGCTACAATTGTCATGATTACTTATTGATCCTCGTTCCTAGTGCTTTATTTGTTTGGTTTCTTTGTTTGTTAGTTGTTAGTGTTCTCTCTTCATCTTTGTCTTCGGCCTAGCTTAGGCACATAATTGAGAGCGCTTGAACATTACCGTTCCTTTGGGTTCGACCCTTGACTTGCCTTTATACTAGTATATAGGTTTGTTAAGTGTTTATAAATTTAATTTGACCGAGGGAGGATTAGTTTCAACGACCTAGTTCCACCCCTCATCAAAATGGCGCCGTTGCCGAGGAACGGTGTCTATGTTTGAGTGTTTTTGATTGCTTGAGTCTAGGTCTTTGTATATAATTTTTTTTGATTTGACTTTTGTTTGCTTTGTATAAAAATGGCATGTCTATCTTTTCCTCAATATAACAATGAGCCTTTTTGTGAATATTTCATTAAACTTGAGGGATTTTTGAACTATAATTGTTGTAGTCTTTGGGAGGCTTGTGAGATTTGTTATTTTTGTTTGAATGAACAAACTAGAAATGAAGTTAAATGCATGCATAATTGTGAATTTAGAGCATTATCAATTGATGATGCTTGGGATTTTATGTTTGGTTTGCTAGGGATGTCTATGATAGGGGTAATCGTGTTTCTAATGTTGATGTGGAATGTGTTGGATATTCTAATATTAGCATGAATTCCCATGATTTGTTACATGATCCCTTGTAAACCTAGACACATGATTTCAACTTTATTTATCCTATTATTCATGATGATGAAGTGCATGCTGAAGTTGATGCTAATAGTGTGTTTCAATTTTCTTCATTATTTGCCTTGTCTTCTTGTGATGTAGTACATTCCCTTAATAATGAATCTCATATGTTTGATTGTGCCCCCACTCCCCAATGTGATGTATATTCTCTTGATTTTAACGTTGATTCTTCCAATATTGGTTGTACTTCTTCTTCTTTTGTTGAGCCTCAATCTCATACATCTTTTGAATCTCTTAATGCTAATTGGGAAGCTCTAATGGAGGAGAGAAGAAGGGTTGGTGAAGAGCTAGAACGCCAAATATCATCCTTGACGCCTGCTATTAAAAACTCCAAATCCAATGTGTGTGTTGAGAATGATAATGAGGATATTCACGAGCAACCAAGAGTGTGTGATAGTCCTATTAGTGAGCATATGAGTGAAGGAAAGGAAATCAAGAGTGATGATGATTTTGATGATATTTTGAATCTTGACATCTCTTCCTTTGTTGATTGTGATGAGTCTCAAGTGTATGTATGTGACTCTTCTATCCATGAGTATTTGGACTTTTTTGAGGTTATGTTCAATGTGTTTATTGAATGCAAAGGAATTCCCATAGCCTTTTAAGTAAGTTCATTGAGAATGCTTCATGGGAGATAAATGATTTTGAAATGAATTTACATCCATTAATGCAAGGTTATGAGACTTTGGGCTTTAAGGAAGTTGAGGGAGTTATTGTTCATGAATGTAGTGAAGGAGATTATGTTGTTCTTCTTGGAAGTTGGATGTTTGAGGGAGATGATGATCATGAGTTTTCTACTTTTGAAGGTTCTATGATTGATTTTTATGCCCTCATTGGCGATGTGAGACCTTGTGGTGAGGGAGTAGCTACCCCTTTTCCCTTTTCTCATACCCTTTTTTCAAGGAGATTCAACCATATCCCTTACACTCCTATTTCTCTCCCTTCTTTTGTCAATAAGCCTATTGGGGACCCCCTTGTCTATGAGGATTTTAATGTCCCTCATTTGTCTATTATTGAGGAAAAAGGTGATGTTGCCACCTAAAATTATTGTGAGGAGAGTTTGCCATCTTTTTCTTCTTCTTTTTCTTTTTCTTCGTATTTTGTTGAGTTTTTTTTTTTTATTCTTCTTCCTTCTCTTGGCATCTCTCTCCTCATAGGTGTGTGCTAAGCTTGTTGCATGCCTTATTTTTGTCATGTGCACACTTAATTTCTTATAAAATGTGTAGTAATGCATTTGACAAGATCTTGCTTTCGTTGCAATATTATTTTACTAGAGCGGTCAAGCTTGGATTATAAGCAAGCCTTTCTTAGGAAGTAACCCGTGCTTTAGTTTAGATTTTCATTTGCTTTTTAGAATAGATTTTCTCATGGAAATGTTTGTGTGCCTTTTGCTAGGTACATGACTTGATATACTTTGGTGCTTCGATTTGGATCAAGAATCAAGGAATGTTGACTCCTATGTTTGCTAGCATATGGAAGGCAAGGTTCAATTCTTGAGGAAATTAGCTTTGAAAGGTTTAATTGGGTCATTTTCGGGTATTTACACCCTCCTAATATCCGGTAATATCCTTCCTTTCTCTTTTTCAAGTGGATGATGACTTGTTAGACATATGTTGGTTTGTTGGATTGCTCTCCTTGTTTTCCCCTCCCATGGGTTCTATGACTTATGATTGAATGTGTTGTCTCATTCAAGCTTGGAAGCTATCCAAGACTTAATCGACAACAACAAGCTACCATTGACCCCTGCCAGTAAGAAGCCAAGTATTGATAATGCGCCTCACGCTCACTCCTTGGCCATCTCTGATGAGGAAAACGAGGTTGATCCCTCATCTCTCATCAAACCTGCTAATGAAATCCATGCTATCGAAGAAGAGGAGGAGATATTTTTCGACGCCATGGATAACCTTCAAGAATTAGCAAGTAAGGGGGACATACAATTTTTTACACTGTCTATGATGGAAGGATCACACTTGCTGTTTCGGGGTTTTCTGATGTCCTGCGGGAGAGTTACAATTCCGAGACTGGAACCGGACGCCTGTACCTGCAAAACAATTGGATGCTCCGGATGATTGGAAATCCGCCTCCGACGGTCAAGTTAGTACTTGATTAAGGAGTAATTAATGCGGAAATTAAAGTGATTGGGTCTCTCTAGGTGAGAGTGTTTAATGTGTGTAATCTGCGTTTTTAGCGTGTGTCCCCCTTAATGAGGATTAAGGGAGGTATTTATAACCTCGGGAAACGTGCCAATCTAGGTTTAGGTTAACCTTGGGCTGATTGGGCTTCCCTCGGAAGTTGGGCCTAGGTGACCGGTTATCCTAGGTGTCATGGGAAGGACACGTGTCGTGTCGTAATTGGTCCATAGTGGACGGATCATTGCTTGACAAGTGGCAGGCTCCTATTGGCCCATGTGACGGACACATGGCGGAACCTGATTGGTCCACTTGTCAGATGGTGCTTGGTGGGGAAAAATCCCCTAATCATTTGCCCCTCACAGGTGGCACGTTACTGGTCACGTGTTACCTGTGACAGGTATCGCCCTGTAACAGGCGACGACCTGCTACAGGTGTCACTCGGCGAGAGGCCGAGAGATTCTCCCGCCAAAATTTTGAATTCTGGAAGTGACCCTTCGCCTTCTCACTTCGCCTATATAAAGGAGTGTTGACTTCGGTCATTTTCACACTTGAAAACTTTGTGAGAGAACATTCGGACCCCTGAACTTGCTCTGACATTTTGGACCCTTTCTGCCTACCGCCTGCTCTGACAAGCCGACTACAAAGGATTTTCAGAACTTCATCAATCGTCACTCGTTCAGGTAACCGTCGGTTCTCTTACTCTTAATTTTCTCTTTACTTTATTCTTTTTTGAAATGGCACCACGGAAGCACACGACACGACCTAGGTTAGTGATCAGCCGGTCACCGGGGACGGCTGAATCTAGGACTAGGAGTGCCGTCTGCCCTTTTCTGGACCCATCTTTGCCCTTTATACAAAGTCCGACTGTATCTGTGTCTATGCAGAGCATGATGGCCAAAACAAAAAAGACTGCCAGGATCTCAAACTCAGACGGCTCCTCCCACAGGGTGCCGATTAGTGAAACATCTGACCAGGCGCCAGATGTGGAAGTGAAACAAAGCGGCTTGAAAGCAGGCAGTTCTGAGGGAGGAGTCAAAGTGACCCCTTCCCATTTTACAGTTGACAATTCTACATTCTCTCCTGCTCCTTTTAAAGGAGAGGAGGCGGGCCCCTCCGGGAGAGGGGAAGAGTCGTCCTCTTCGGACTCGTCAGAGGACGATTCCGAGTCTAGCTCTTCTGGCCATGCTTCCCTGGACACAGAAGAGAAAAACAGTCGCCTACAAGAGGCGAGGCTTTCTCACACAGTTGAGAAGGGGGACGATTGGGCGGAGCCATCCGCCTCTCACCGAGAGCAAAATACCCCCTACTACTGCACGGTACCTCGGGGCCGGATCACGGCCATGCAAGAGAAAGTGGAGAGCTTTATCGCAAAACCACACAATGGGCCCCGGCTTTTTAGTGTTCGTGCCAGATCCAGAAGACACAGTCGTCTAGCCGGCTGGTACCAGTTATGATGGCGCCTGCTTTGGCTGCTACGAGGCGGCCATCAAGGCTGGGCTGCGCTTCCCACTACATCCGGCTGTTCAGCGGATCTTGGATGGGTATGAGTTGGGGTTATGGCAGTTAGCCCCGAACTCCTGGGTCAACGTACTCGGCTATGTGGCCGGGTGCGAACTGCACGGGGTGGAGCCGAACTTCGAGGCTTTCGCCCACATGAACTACCTCAGCCGGACCCCTAAGGCAGGCGGTATTGGCTGGTATCAATTGACGAGCCACAGGGGCTACCTCATGACGAGAGGTAAAGCAAACAAATGGAAGGACTGGCGGAGCACCTTCCTTATCATTGAGAGTTCAGACACAGAGCTGAACAAGCGCTTCAACAGGTGGAACAGGAATCCGCCCCTTCTTGCAGGCGGCCGCAGCATGCCGCCTGTTCCCCCCAAGGCTAAGAAAGAGATCCTAGATAAAGGACTCTTCAAAGTAGAGTCGAAGGTGAACTCTACTTCAGGGGTACGAGAGCAAGTACCCCTGCACTGCGTCCCGAGCTTCAAATGGCTCTACGACGAGTACTTTTTGGCCGCCTGTGGCCTCAGCAGTCGGTGCTCAAGAGGTAGCCGGCCTGTCGAATACTCTGTTGTTCCGTGCATTTCTTGTTATGACTTTTATTAACTTTGCTATTTGTTTTTGCAGCGGACGCCATGAGCAAAATTACCGCCTCCAAGACTGCGGCGGCCATGTTGCGGGCCTCCATCATGCAACAATCTTCAACCGACTCCCCCAACAAGGGGTACCCTTGGTGGGCTTCGAACCTTTCACCCTCTTTTTTGGAGTTATGTTTATGCATATACTGACTCTTTTCTTCTTTTTTAGACGGGCGCTCCAAGAGCTTCTTCTTCCCAACAGCCGGACCCCAAGGCCCGGAGGACGACTGTTGCGAGCTCTCCTGGTTCTTCCAGGAAACATGCGGCGGCTGAGAAACAGCCGACCACTTCTTCTAAAACTCCAGCTGGGCCACCTAGAAGTATGAAATTATCCTTGTAAATTTTAGACTTGCTCCCTTCTTTACTAGGTCTAATCCGTTTGTTTATGCTTGATGCAGCGCCCTTAGGAGCCTGACTTGGTCGAGGTTGCCAAGTCTATGATCAAGGCCGTTCCTCCAGCTGAAAGGGAGGCGGTCAGGGGTGTCGGCACCCTTGACCTAGACGGGATTGCAGGGGTCCTTGCTGAGGTATACTTAGCATATTTGTGAGTATTTGAATTCGAGGACGCCTGTTTTCTTTTTGTTTGGAAACTGACGCCTGTTCCCCTTTTTACTTAGGCCCTGCTCCGAGTGAACGACCTTCGCAAGCCGCTTGACCGGAAGAACAAAGAGGTAAAGGCTGCAAAAGCTATGGCCGCCTCTGACTGTGATAAGGCAATGTTTCAAATTGCCCAAAATGAAGTTCTGACCATTGATATTCTTTATTATCAGGCGCAGGCTACCGCCGCTATCCGGGCTCAGTTAGAGGCGACCCAGAAGAGGAATAGCGAGCTGGAGGCGACCATCAACAACCTCAAGGCCGAGCTGAGACCTCTTCGCCATAAGATGTCCTCATACGAAACCTTGGAGAAATCCTTGGCGAGCGTAAAGGTACGCCTGGTGACCCAGGAGAAGAGTCTTACTCAGGAGCTCTCGGAAAAGGCCGAGCAAGAAAAGAAAGAGCTGGTCCGGGAGATGATGGAAGACTCTGCTCAAATCCAGCGCATGACTTGGGCCGCCTCTTCCCCAATGCCGACTTTGCCTCATGGGAAAAAACGTACCGCCAGTGTTCTGATAGATATAATGAAGAGATCCTGGCGGCTGCTGAGGAGGAGGCGTTGGAGGAGGAGGAGCAGTCGGTAGTGGCGCTTATGCCGCTTGGGGGTAATGCATCAAAGAAGGATGCAGCTGAAGCCGAGTCCAGCAAGAAGAGTGCTGACCAGGCGGCAGCTGCTGATATTGAAGATCTGCCCCCTTCTTAAGCTTTATGTCTTCTTCCCACGGCCTGCGTGCCGTTTGTTTGTATTTACCCGGCCAGGGGCCGGGGCTCTGAATATTTTGCCGGTCTTTTAATGATCGGCTTCTTTTTAATGAATTTTTTTGTTTTGCTTCAAATTTGTTTAAGTATTGAATATTCTGATATCCAATTGTACACTATACCGACTGTTTTTCATGGCCGATAGTTGCAGACAGGTACGGATAGTTAGTCACGCCGCCTATGCCCCTGGACGACTGGTTGTCTGTTTCCAGGCTAGACGATCAGCCGGCCATTTATCCAATCGGTATTCGAACCATTTTAAAGACTGGATCCCCTTTAGGCAGGCGGTCCTGTCATTTGTAAAATTAACCAAGTAGGAAAGTTGTTTCCTACTTGTCATGCTTTTAGGCTAGAGACTTTAGGCCGTCTAGGCCGACTGTTTCCCGCCATATTTAATCTAGTGTGAACAGGTGCTGTATGAACACCTTTTTAGTTTCATACTAAAATTTTTAAGGAGTGACCAAGTAAACATGATTGTTACCTAGTCGCCAAGTAACTGAGTAGTAGAGGTATCAAGCGGTGGATACCGGTTGTTCCCCTTTATTCGCCAATGTTTGTTGGCTTTTAACTCATAAGTTGTTAACCTAGCAGGAGTAGTGGTTGAGAGCCCCAGTTTGCTAAAAACAGGCGGACGACTTATACCTTTTAGGCTCCATACTAAGTTTGAGAGAGTGACTATGAGTTAACTTTGGAGTTACTCAGTCGCCGTCACTCCTGCTTGAGTAGTAAAGGTACCAGGCGGCGGAGGCCGGCTGAACCTTTTGATTCGCCAATGTTTGTTGGCTATTAACTCAAGAGGTACCCCCTGCATTTATCCCAAGTAATACAGGCGGTCATCTGACTCAGATGCCAACTGCTACCACTGGTTTGGTTAGTGATAGAGTTATCCTTGTCTCAAAAACGGCTACGTGGTTGCCCTTGGGGGCAGTCGTATAGGTGCCGTGTAATTAGTTTATAGAGCAATGTTCCACCCAAAAGGGAGCTGCTCTCTGCGACGAATTTCATCCGGAGGGATGCCGCCGGACGCCTGCTATGATGTTGGGACAGGTCGTATTAGATTTGAAGATTGGATCAGTTGGCTTGGCGCCTGGTCTGATCATTCGGCCTGTGGCCTTGGTTAGTTCTTGGTGAACGTAGGTGCTAATTAAAAGGAGGGTAGCCGCCTGTTTAGGCACAGGGTCGGCCAGGCCCTGATCATTTTTAGTTAAGTATAAGGGGGGTGGCTGTGTGTTTGGAACCAGTCGGCCCTCTTCTATGGAGAGTAGCCGACTATATGTCCAGACGGCATGCCCCTATGGTGATAGAGTAAAATATTCAATGGAGAGTAGCCGACTGTAAAGGTACAGGCGGCATGCCCCTCTGAAGATAGAGTAAAATACTCAATGGAGAGTAGCCGACTGTAAAGGTACAGACGGCATGCCCCTCTGAAGATAGAGTAAAAATACTCAATGGAGAGTAGCCGACTGTTTGTCAGCAGGCATGCCCCTCTTAAGTAAGAATAAAAACTGAGTATGGAGAGTAGCCGACTGTTTGTTAGTAGGCGTGCCCCTCTTAGTACAAAATTGAATATTAAGTATGCAAACTTTTATTAAGTAGCCCTTGACTATTTACATCATTCAAAAGAAATATTTCTTATATTATCTACATTCCAAGTTCGAGGCAACGGTTGTCCGTCTGGTGTTCCCAGACGGTAGGTACCGTCCCTGACCTCTTCACAGATTCGGTAAGGTCCTTCCAAGTTGGGAGTTAGTTTGCCAGACTCATTAGCCCTACCAACTGCTTCCATTTTTCTAAGTACAAAGTCCCCCACTTTGAGTGGACGCCTGTGTACTTTTTTGTTGTATGATCTAGTCATTCTCAGGCGGTAAATTTCATGGCGCAAGACAGCATTGCCCCTCCTTTCAAGAAGTGAGTCTAATGCCAGGCGCATGGCTTCCCAGTTTGCCTCTTCGTCATATAGCATTACTCGAAGAGTCGGCTCGTAGTGTTCTATTGGAAGAACAGCTTCCGCACCATAAGTTAGGAGGAATGGAGTTTCTCCAGTCGCCCCTTTTTCAGTCGTCCTAATGGCCCAGAGAACATGTGGTAATTCATCCGCCCATAGGCCGCCTGCACGTTCAATCTTTTTCTTGAGACCGTCTGAGATGATTTTATTAAAGGCTTCTACCTGGCCGTTTGCTTGTGGACGGCCGACAGATGCAAAGTAGTGTGCAATTCCTTGGTCACCCAACCAACTTTTGAGAACAGGCGTCTCAAATTGGGGACCATTATCAAAAACCATAGACATGGGAACCCCGAACCGAGTGATGACATTTTTCCAAATGAATGAAATTACATCATTCGTCTTGATTCCCTTTACAGCCTCCGCCTCTACCCATTTAGTGAAGTAGTCGACGGCAACAAGTATGTACCTCCTTCCGCCTGTAGCAGGCGTATATGGACCCAGAATATCCATGCCCCACTTAGCAAACGGTAGTGGGCTATGAATGGTGGTGAGGTCAGTAGCCGGACGGTGAATTAGTTTGCCAAACCTTTGGCACTTGTCACATTTTTTCACCATCACCATCGCATCTGCTTCTAAAGTAGGCCAAAAGTAGCCCTGCCGCCTTGCCCGTTGAGCAAGCGTCCTACCGCCTATATGGGAAGCACAGTAACCAGAGTGAAGATCGTCCAGTATCTCTCGCCCCTTTTCTGGAGTAACACACTTTAAGAAGGGTTGAAGGTACCCCCTTTTGTGAAGTTCTCCCTTTATTATTTCAAAACTGGTTGCTCGTTTTTTCAGTGCTGCCGCCTGTTGATGATCATCCGGCAGGGTACCATTTGCCAGATATGCCCTGATTGGATCCATCCAGGTTGAGCTTCTGTCTAAGATTCCAATAGGTTCTTCCTCAATGCTTCTCCTCTCCATTATTTCCCAAAAAACAGTTCGAGGAGTATCACAGGAGGCGGATGATGCTAATTTTGAAAGTGCATCCGCCTGGTTGTTTTCTGATCTCAGCACTTGGGTCAGATGGAAATCCTCAAGGGAGCCGACTGCTTGTCGGACCGCCTGTAAATACTTGATCATGGCCGGATGGGTTGCTTCGTATTCGCCATTGTACTGACTCACTATCAATTGTGAATCGGAACAGGCGTCTATTTTTCTTGCTCCTGCCGCCTTGCACATGCGGATTCCGGCTAGTAAAGCTTCATATTCTGCCTCATTGTTTGAGGCCTGAAAACTGAAGCGTAAAGCATACTCGTACCTGTCGCCTTCTGGCGACTGACATATGACTCCTGCTCCACAACCATTTGAAGTAGAGCTTCCATCCACATATACCTTCCAGACTTAGTCTGTAACTTGAGAGTCCGGAGGACGAGTCATCTCAACAATAAAGTCAGCAAAGGCTTGCCCCTTCACTGCTTTTCTAGGCTCGAAAGTAACTTCGAGGCTCTGTATTTCTATGGCCCATTTGATCATTCGGCCTGACGACTCCATGATGGTCAGTGACCGCTTGATAGGTTGGTCTGTATACACGACGACTGCATGTGCCAAAAAGTAGGGCTTCAATTTTTTAACAGCCATGAAGAGTGCAAGACCAAATTTCTCCACTAAGGGATACCTCAACTCGGCATTTTTCAGTACATGACTGACAAAGTAGACCGGGAGCTGACAGCCGTCTCTTTCAGCAAGGAGAACAGCGCTTAACACATGATCAGAGACGGCCAGGTACATGTAGAGTACTTCTTTGGGCAAAGGGCTGACCAGCCTCGGCAAGGAATGCAAGTGAACTTTCAATTTCTGGAAGGCCGCCTCAGCATCCGGCCCCCATTCAAACCTTGCCTTTTTCTTAATTGCCTGGAAAAAGTATAGGCATTTGTCGCCTGATCGGCTTAGAAATCTTCCCAAGGCCGCCAGACAACCTGTTAATTCATCCGACCGCTCCTCTGCCAATGATTGCTATTTTCTGTCTTTTCTCGCGGCCCCTGTCTGGGAAGCCTTTCTCTTCTTGCCGCCTGCTTCTTGAACAGGCGCACTCTCCTTGACATTGTCAAGGTCTATTTTTTCACCGCTCGACCCAGTGGCCATAACAGTGGGCTTGACATCCGAGAGATAGCACTCTCGGGCCATCCTCTGATCTCCCCTTAGGGACCCGACTGTTCCATTATCCCTCTCAAACTTGAGCAACATAAGAGATGGGATTATAACAGCCTTGGAATTATTCAGGGTTGGTCGTCCCAGAATCATGTTGTAGGCCGAGAGTTCTTCTACTACCAGGAACCGGACTACCATGTGTCGTCCTCCTCCTTTTTCGCCCAGGCAGATGGGTAAATCCACTCGTCCCACTGGGTGGACGACTCCTCCTCCAAACCCTACTAAAGGGTGGGATGCCGGATGTATGCAATCAGTCTGATATTTTAGTTTCGACAGACATTTGCTACTGATGAGATCTGAGGAGCTTCCGGTATCTATGAGGATTCGGCCAACTCTCTGGTTGGCCACTTTACATTCAATAACGATAGGGTCGTCATGCGGCCCTCTTACCCCTCCTAGATCTTCTGCAGTGATGACAATCTCAGGAAATGAATATTTGGAGGGCCGTTCTTGGTGAACGGAATTTACATCTAACCGTCTGATATTGTCTTTGTTGCCCCTAATAGTGGGGCCGCCTCCTGAGAAGCCGCCTGCAATGGTGTAGACGGCTGCATCATCTGTATCGGAGTTGTCGGCCTGTTGATTCTTTTTGGTCGACTGCTTTTTTGAGGAAGTGTTCCCCGTAGATTTCTTGACATAAGTGTTAAGATCACCTTGCTCAGCCAGGCGGTCCAGATACCGCATGAGAGTGATGCATTCATTGGTGTGATGACCAACATCTTCATGATAATCACAGAATTTTTCTTGGTTCCGATTGTTTGCAGAACCCTTCATGGGGACCGGCTTTTCAATTGAGATCCGTCCCTTGATTTCCTTTAGGATAAATTGGCTATCCTTGTTAAACACATACTTTGGGGAGTATGGTTTGAATTCTTTTTTCTTCTTCTGGGACGGCTGTTTAGAGGAATTAGTTGCCCAGACCTCTTTTCTCTTCTCGTCTTTGTTTGACGACTGCTTCTGTCGTCCTTCTCTTTTGTCGGACCTTTTCCCGTCTGACTGTTTTACCGTACTACAAAGATCAGTCGCCTGTATATAGGCTTCCGCTTCAATCAAGGCCTCTTGAAGAGTCGCCACCCTCTTTCGGACCAAATCAAATTTGAAGGTCGACCGTCTTTGAGACCTCTGAAAAAGTCAGTATAGGCTACTTCATCCGGTAACCCTTGAATCTGTATTCTCATCAGGTTAAACCGCCTGATGTAAGAACGAAGCCCCTCCTTCTCGCCCTGCTGAATTGTTCCTAAATCAAGGGTCGTCTTCTTCGCAGGGATGTTCATGGCGAAGTTGGAGGTGAATAAGTAAGCAAGCGTCTTGAAGTTATTTACACAACCAGTCGGCAGGTTGCCGAACCATTGTTGTGCGATTCCTTTGAGAGACGCTGGGAAACACTTGCACCAAGTGGGATCATCCAACCCTTGAAGGTACATCAGATTGGTGAATGCCATCAGGGGTCTTCTGGGTTAGTAGTGCCGTCATAGGCGCCTACTAATACATTTTTCACTTTGGCCGGCTGAGCGGCTTCAGTAATTTCCTTGGAGAAGGCCGACGGCTGTTCACCAAGTCTAAGCAACCGTAGCTGCCAGTCCATAGGTTGGACATTTTTTGCTGCATGTCCACCAAACGGAGGTGGCTGTAAAAAATACTGTTGTTGCGGTACAAACGGTAAGTTTGGTACCGCCTGGTCGCTATGAAAGCCGGACTGACAGGAGGTGCCGCCTGACTGACTCTCATGATACGACTGAGTATGCCTCATCGAGGTATTTCGCAGACTGTCTTGGAAGTTTGAAGTAGAGGCCGACTCTGACAATCGGTCACTCTTCTTCTGCTCTAGCAGTAGCCGAGCGTCTGTGTACGTTTTCCTCGACCCGTCCGCCTGAATATGACGAACAGGTTTCCTATTTCCTGGAGTAGGAAAACGGTATTTTGTGAAATCAAGGGCAGGTGGCTCCCACTTCCTAGATTTAGGATGAGGGGTCGCCTCTCGCCCTTGAACTGGTTTCCTCTTCCGTGAAGTGGAGTTTCTTAGCCGACTGCTCCTTGTCCAGAGCAGGCGGCTTCTTGTTGATCAACTCTTGAATTTCTCCCTTGAAGTCTCTCATGAAGGTCATGAGTTCGTTCCTTGTGATGGGAGCAGACCCATGAGTCGGCTGCTGCCGAACAGGCGGTGCGCCTGCTGGCTCGCTTCCAGTTTGAAGATGTTCCCGTTCCCTCCTTTCGGTATGACGGGTACGTCGGGCCCTTAGGGTCCCGTCTGAAGCTGTGTGAGCTTCAACTTCAAATTCATTCTCAGTATCGTGGTCCGACTGAACTAGAGGGTCGTCCAGGGGACGTCTCTCTTCAGGAGCCGGTACAAACGTGGATGCCATCTCAGAAGTACTCTCCCCACAGACGACGCCAAGATGTTTTGGGGTTTTCTTATTTCCTGCGAGAGAGTTACAATTCTGATTGCATACATCCGGCATCCCACCCTTTAGTAGGGTTTGGAGGAGGAGTCGTCCACCCAGTGGGACGAGTGGATTTACCCATCCGCCTGGGCGAAAAAGGAGAAGGACGACACATGGTAGTCCGGTTCCTGGTAGTAGAAGAACTCTCGGCCTACAACATGATTCTGGGACGACCAACCCTGAATAATTCCAAGGCTGTTATAATCCCATCTCTTATGTTGCTCAAGTTTGAGAGGGATAATGGAACAGTCGGGTCCCTAAGGGGAGATCAGAGGATGGCCCGAGAGTGCTATCTCTCGGATGTCAAGCCCACTGTTATGGCCACTGGGTCGAGCGGTGAAAAAATAGACCTTGACAATGTCAAGGAGAGTGCGCCTGTTCAAGAAGCAGGCGGCAAGAAGAGAAAGGCATCCCAGACAGGGGCCGCGAGAAAAGACAGAAAATAGCAATCATTGGCAGAGGAGCGGTCGGATGAATTAACAGGTTGTCTGGCGGCCTTGGGAAGATTTCTAAGCCGATCAGGCGACAAATGCCTATACTTTTTCCAGGCAATTAAGAAAAAGGCAAGGTTTGAATGGGGGCCGGATGCTGAGGCGGCCTTCCAGAAATTGAAAGTTCACTTGCATTCCTTGCCGAGGCTGGTCAGCCCTTTGCCCAAAGAAGTACTCTACATGTACCTGGCCGTCTCTGATCATGTGTTAAGCGCTGTTCTCCTTGCTGAAAGAGACGGCTGTCAGCTCCCGGTCTACTTTGTCAGTCATGTACTGAAAAATGCCGAGTTGAGGTATCCCTTAGTGGAGAAATTTGGTCTTGCACTCTTCATGGCTGTTAAAAAATTGAAGCCCTACTTTTTGGCACATGCAGTCGTCGTGTATACAGACCAACCTATCAAGCGGTCACTGACCATCATGGAGTCGTCAGGCCGAATGATCAAATGGGCCATAGAAATACAGAGCCTCGAAGTTACTTTCGAGCCTAGAAAAGCAGTGAAGGGGCAAGCCTTTGCTGACTTTATTGTTGAGATGACTCGTCCTCCGGACTCTCAAGTTACAGACTAAGTCTGGAAGGTATATGTGGATGGAAGCTCTACTTCAAATGGTTGTGGAGCAGGAGTCATATGTCAGTCGCCAGAAGGCGACAGGTACGAGTATGCTTTACGCTTCAGTTTTCAGGCCTCAAACAATGAGGCAGAATATGAAGCTTTACTAGCCGGAATCCGCATGTGCAAGGCGGCAGGAGCAAGAAAAATAGACGCCTGTTCCGATTCACAATTGATAGTGAGTCAGTACAATGGCGAATACGAAGCAACCCATCCGGCCATGATCAAGTATTTACAGGCGGTCCGACAAGCAGTCGGCTCCCTTGAGGATTTCCATCTGACCCAAGTGCTGAGATCAGAAAACAACCAGGCGGATGCACTTTCAAAATTAGCATCATCCGCCTCCTGTGATACTCCTCGAACTGTTTTTTGGGAAATAATGGAGAGGAGAAGCATTGAGGAAGAACCTATTGGAATCTTAGACAGAAGCTCAACCTGGATGGATCCAATCAGGGCATATCTGGCAAATGGTACCCTGCCGGATGATCATCAACAGGCGGCAGCACTGAAAAAACGAGCAACCAGTTTTGAAATAATAAAGGGAGAACTTCACAAAAGGGGGTACCTTCAACCCTTCTTAAAGTGTGTTACTCCAGAAAAGGGGCGAGAGATACTGGACGATCTTCACTCTGGTTACTGTGCTTCCCATATAGGCGGTAGGACGCTTGCTCAACGGGCAAGGCGGCAGGGCTACTTTTGGCCTACTTTAGAAGCAGATGCGATGGTGATGGTGAAAAAATGTGACAAGTGCCAAAGGTTTGGCAAACTAATTCACCGTCCGGCTACTGACCTCACCACCATTCATAGCCCACTACCGTTTGCTAAGTGGGGCATGGATATTCTGGGTCCATATACGCCTGCTACAGGCGGAAGGAGGTACATACTTGTTGCCGTCGACTACTTCACTAAATGGGTAGAGGCGGAGGCTGTAAAGGGAATCAAGACGAATGATGTAATTTCATTCATTTGGAAAAATGTCATCACTCGGTTCGGGGTTCCCATGTCTATGGTTTTTGATAATGGTCCCCAATTTGAGACGCCTGTTCTCAAAAGTTGGTTGGGTGACCAAGGAATTGCACACTACTTTGCATCTGTCGGCCGTCCACAAGCAAACGGCCAGGTAGAAGCCTTTAATAAAATCATCTCAGACGGTCTCAAGAAAAAGATTGAACGTGCAGGCGGCCTATGGGCGGATGAATTACCACATGTTCTCTGGGCCATTAGGACGACTGAAAAAGGGGCGACTGGAGAAACTCCATTCCTCCTAACTTATGGTGCGGAAGCTGTTCTTCCAATAGAACACTACGAGCCGACTCTTCGAGTAATGCTATATGACGAAGAGGCAAACTGGGAAGCCATGCGCCTGGCATTAGACTCACTTCTTGAAAGGAGGGGCAATGCTGTCTTGCGCCATGAAATTTACCGCCTGAGAATGACTAGATCATACAACAAAAAAGTACACAGGCGTCCACTCAAAGTGGGGGACTTTGTACTTAGAAAAATGGAAGCAGTTGGTAGGGCTAATGAGTCTGGCAAACTAACTCCCAACTTGGAAGGACCTTACCGAATCTGTGAAGAGGTCAGGGACGGTACCTACCGTCTGGGAACACCAGACGGACAACCGTTGCCTCGAACTTGGAATGTAGATAATATAAGAAATATTTCTTTTGAATGATGTAAATAGTCAAGGGCTACTTAATAAAAGTTTGCATACTTAATATTCAATTTTGTACTAAGAGGGGCACGCCTACTAACAAACAGTCGGCTACTCTCCATACTCAGTTTTTATTCTTACTTAAGAGGGGCATGCCTGCTGACAAACAGTCGGCTACTCTCCATTGAGTATTTTACTCTATCTTCAGAGGGGCATGCCGTCTGTACCTTTACAGTCGGCTACTCTCCATTGAGTATTTTACTCTATCTTCAGAGGGGCATGCCGCCTGTACCTTTACAGTCGGCTACTCTCCATTGAATATTTTACTCTATCACCATAGGGGCATGCCGTCTGGACATATAGTCGGCTACTCTCCATAGAAGAGGGCCGACTGGTTCCAAACACACAGCCACCCCCCTTATACTTAACTAAAAATGATCAGGGCCTGGCCGACCCTGTGCCTAAACAGGCGGCTACCCTCCTTTTAATTAGCACCTACGTTCACCAAGAACTAACCAAGGCCACAGGCCGAATGATCAGACCAGGCGCCAAGCCAACTGATCCAATCTTCAAATCTAATACGACCTGTCCCAACATCATAGCAGGCGTCCGGCGGCATCCCTCCGGATGAAATTCGTCGCAGAGAGCAGCTCCCTTTTGGGTGGAACATTGCTCTATAAACTAATTACACGGCACCTATACGACTGCCCCCAAGGGCAACCACGTAGCCGTTTTTGAGACAAGGATAACTCTATCACTAACCAAACCAGTGGTAGCAGTTGGCATCTGAGTCAGATGACCGCCTGTATTACTTGGGATAAATGCAGGGGGTACCTCTTGAGTTAATAGCCAACAAACATTGGCGAATCAAAAGGTTCAGCCGGCCTCCGCCGCCTGGTACCTTTACTACTCAAGCAGGAGTGACGGCGACTGAGTAACTCCAAAGTTAACTCATAGTCACTCTCTCAAACTTAGTATGGAGCCTAAAAGGTATAAGTCGTCCGCCTGTTTTTAGCAAACTGGGGCTCTCAACCACTACTCCTGCTAGGTTAACAACTTATGAGTTAAAAGCCAACAAACATTGGCGAATAAAGGGGAACAACCGGTATCCACCGCTTGATACCTCTACTACTCAGTTACTTGGCGACTAGGTAACAATCATGTTTACTTGGTCACTCCTTAAAAATTTTAGTATGAAACTAAAAAGGTGTTCATACAGCACCTGTTCACACTAGATTAAATATGGCGGGAAACAGTCGGCCTAGACGGCCTAAAGTCTCTAGCCTAAAAGCATGACAAGTAGGAAACAACTTTCCTACTTGGTTAATTTTACAAATGACAGGACCGCCTGCCTAAAGGGGATCCAGTCTTTAAAATGGTTCGAATACCGATTGGATAAATGGCCGGCTGATCGTCTAGCCTGGAAACAGACAACCAGTCGTCCAGGGGCATAGGCGGCGTGACTAACTATCCGTACCTGTCTGCAACTATCGGCCATGAAAAACAGTCGGTATAGTGTACAATTGGATATCAGAATATTCAATACTTAAACAAATTTGAAGCAAAACAAAAAAATTCATTAAAAAGAAGCCGATCATTAAAAGACCGGCAAAATATTCAGAGCCCCGGCCCCCTGGCCGGGTAAATACAAACAAACGGCACGCAGGCCGTGGGAAGAAGACATAAAGCTTAAGAAGGGGGCAGATCTTCAATATCAGCAGCTGCCGCCTGGTCAGCACTCTTCTTGCTGGACTCGGCTTCAGCTGCATCCTTCTTTGATGCATTACCCCCAAGCGGCATAAGCGCCACTACCGACTGCTCCTCCTCCTCCAACGCCTCCTCCTCAGCAGCCGCCAGGATCTCTTCATTATATCTATCAGAACACTGGCGGTACGTTTTTTCCCATGAGGCAAAGTCGGCATTGGGGAAGAGGCGGCCCCAAGTCATGCGCTGGATTTGAGCAGAGTCTTCCATCATCTCCCGGACCAGCTCTTTCTTTTCTTGCTCGGCCTTTTCCGAGAGCTCCTGAGTAAGACTCTTCTCCTGGGTCACCAGGCGTACCTTTACGCTCGCCAAGGATTTCTCCAAGGTTTCGTATGAGGACATCTTTTGGCGAAGAGGTCTCAGCTCGGCCTTGAGGTTGTTGATGGTCGCCTCCAGCTCGCTATTCCTCTTCTGGGTCGCCTCTAACTGAGCCCGGATAGCGGCGGTAGCCTGCGCCTGATAATAAAGAATATCAATGGTCAGAACTTCATTTTGGGCAATTTGAAACATTGCCTTATCACAGTCAGAGGCGGCCATAGCTTTTGCAGCCTTTACCTCTTTGTTCTTCCGGTCAAGTGGCTTGCGAAGGCCGTTCACTCGGAGCAGGGCCTAAGTAAAAAGGGGAACAGGCGTCAGTTTCCAAACAAAAAGAAAACAGGCGTCCTGGAATTCAAATACTCAAAAATATGCTAAGTATACCTCAGCAAGGACCCCTGCAATCCCGTCTAGGTCAAGGGTGCCGACACCCCTGACCGCCTCCCTTTCAGCTGGAGGAACGGCCTTGATCATAGACTTGGCCACCTCGACCAAGTCAGGCTCCTGATGCATCAAGTATAAACAAACGGATTAGACCTAGTAAAGAAGGGAGCAAGTCTAAAATTTACAAGGACAATTTCATACTTCTAGGTGGCCCAGCTGGAGTTTTAGAAGAAGTGGCCGGCTGTTTCTCAGCCGCCGCATGTTTCCTGGCAGAACCAGGAGAGCTCGCAGCAGTCGTCCTCCGGGCCTTGGGGTCCGGCTGTTGGGAAGAAGAAGCTCTTGGAGCGCCCGTCTAAAAAAGAAGAAAAGAGTCAGTATATGCATAAACACAACTCCAAAAAGAGGGTGAAAGGTTCGAAGCCCACCAAGGGTGCCCCCTTGTTGGGGGAGTCGGTTGAAGACTGTTGCATGATGGAGGCCCGTAACATGGCCGCCGCAGTCTTGGAGGCGGTAATTTTGCTCATGGCGTCCGCTGCAAAAACAAATAGCAAAGTTAATAAAAGTCATAACAAGAAATGCACGGAACAGCAGAGTATTCGACAGGCCGGCTACCTCTTGAGCACCGACTGCTGAGGCCACAGGCGGCCAAAAAGTACTCGTCGTAGAGCCATTTGAAGCTCGGGACGCAGTGCAGGGGTACTTGCTCTCGTACCCCTGAAGTAGAGTTCACCTTCGACTCTACTTTGAAGAGTCCTTTATCTAGGATCTCTTTCTTAGCCTTGGGGGAACAGGCGGCATGCTGCGGCCGCCTGCAAGAAGGGGCGGATTCCTGTTCCACCTGTAGAAGCGCTTGTTCAGCTCTGTGTCTGAACTCTCAATGATAAGGAAGGTGCTCCGCCAGTCCTTCCATTTGTTTGCTTTACCTTTCGTCATGAGGTAGCCCCTGTGGCTCGTCAATTGATAACAGCCGGTACCGCCTGCCTTAGGGGTCCGGCTGAGGTAGTTCATGTGGGCGAAAGCCTCGAAGCTCGGCTCCACCCCGTGCAGTTCGCACCCGGCCACATAACCGAGTACGTTGACCCAGGAGTTCGGGGCTAACTGCCATAACCCCAACTCATACCCATCCAAGATCCGCTGAACAGCTGGATGTAGTGGGAAGCGCAGCCCAGCCTTGGCCGCCTCGTAGCAGCCAAAGCAGGCGCCATCATAACTGGTACCAGCCGGCCATACGACTGTGTCTTCTGGATCCGGCACGAACACTAAAAAGTCGGGGCCCATTGTGTGGTTTGCGATAAAGCTCTCCACTTTCTCTTGCATGGCCGTGATCCGGCCCCGAGGTACCGTGCAGTAGTAGGGGGTATTTTGCTCTCGGTGAGAGGCGGATGGCTCCGCCCAATCGTCCCCCTTCTCAACTGCGTGAGAAAGCCTCGCCTCTTGTAGGCGACTGTTTTTCTCTTCTGTGTCCAGGGAAGCATGGCCAGAAGAGCTAGACTCGGAATCGTCCTCTGACGAGTCCGAAGAGGACGACTCTTCCCCTCTCCCGGAGGGGCCCGCCTCCTCTCCTTTAAAAGGAGCAGGAGAGAATGTAGAATTGTCAACTGTAAAATGGGAAGGGGTCACTTTGACTCCTCCCTCAGAACTGCCGACTTTCAAGCCGCTTTGTTTCACTTCCACATCTGGCGCCTGGTCAGATGTTTCACTAATCGGCACCCTGTGGGAGGAGCCGTCTGAGTTTGAGATCCTGGCAGTCTTTTTTGTTCTGGCCATCATGCTCTGCATAGACACAGATACAGTCGGACTTTGTATAAAGGGCAAAGATGGGTCCAGAAAAGGGCAGGCGGCACTCCTAGCCCTAGATTCAGCCGTCCCCGGTGACCGGCTGATCACTAACCTAGGTCGTGTCGTGTGCTTCCGTGGTGCCATTTCAAAAAAGAATAAAGTAAAGAGAAAATTAAGAGTAAGAGAACCGACGGTTACCTGAACGAGTGACGATTGATGAAGTTCTGAAAATCCTTTGCAGTCGGCTTGTGCGGTAGGCAGAAAGGGTCCAAAATGTCAGAGCAAGTTCAGGGGTCCGAATGTTCTCTCACAAAGTTTTCAAGTGTGAAAATGACCGAAGTCAACACTCCTTTATATAGGTGAAGTGAGAAGGCGAAGGGTCACTTCCAGAATTCAAAATTTTGGCGGGAGAATCTCTCGGCCTCTCGCCGAGTGACACCTGTAGCAGGCCGTCGCCTGTTACAGGGCGATACCTGTCACAGGTAACACGTGACCAGTCACGTGCCACCTGTGAGGGGCAAATGATTTGGGGGACGTCTCTCTCCAGGAACCGGTACAAACGTGGATGCCATCTCAGAAGTACTCTCCCCACAGACGGCGCCAAGATGTTTCGGGGTTTTCTGATGTCCTGCGGGAGAGTTACAATTCCGAGACTGGAACCGGACGTCTGTACCTGCAAAACAAACGGATGCTCCGGATGATTGGAGATCCGCCTCCGACGGTCAAGTTAGTACTTGATTAAGGAGTAATTAATGCGGAAATTAAAGTGATTGGGTCTCTCTAGGTGAGAGTGTTTAATGTGTAATCTGCGTTTTTAGCGTAATCTCCCTTAATGAGGATTAAGGGAGGTATTTATAACCTCGGGAAACGTGTCAATCTAGGTTTAGGTTAACCTTGGGCTGATTGGGCTTCCCTCGGAAGTTGGGCCTAGGTGACCGGTTATCCCAGGTGTCATGGGAAGGACACGTGTCGTGTCGTAATTGGTCCATAGTGGACGGATCATTGCTTGACACGTGGCAGGCTCCTATTGGCCCATGTGACGGACACATGGCGGAACCTGATGGGTCCACTTGTCAGATGGTGATTGGTGGGGAAAAATCCCCTAATCAATTAGTATTCCTATTTCATCATATCTCTTTGAACTTCCTCAGTTCAAAATCTTCAATATCGATATATTAAAAATTAGGAAATTTTGTCTAAAACCACCCGCCAAATACTAATTTTTGTCAAAAACCACCCAAGAAAAATATGTTGCCTAAGACCACCCAAATAATTTTTGACCCAGGGCACATGACAAGCACGTGACTCCCTCCCCCTTTCTTTTTTTTTTTTTCTCTTGAATTTTCTGAGCATTTTTGCCTTGAATTTCTCTCTCCTCTCTCTTCTCTTTCCTCTTTTTCTCCTTCTCTGGTCCTCCTCTTCTCTCTCTGTCCACCAACAACAATGGCGCAACACCAACAACATCAACCAACCACCACCAACATCAACCGCAACAACAACTGCCGCAACAACAACAAAGCCAACAACCAACATAGTCAACCGCAACTACAACAACGGCGTAACACCAACAAGGCAACAACAACAAATTAAAGCCAACAACCACCGTCACGAGCCAATAACTTACTATCTCTTGTAGATCTTGTTTTAATTTAGGTTAGATTGTAGATCTAGTTAATGTTTTATGTAATTGTGATGTTAGTTTATAAATATTATTAGATAATTGTATATTTATATATTTTCTTTAATTTTTGTTTGTTAAATATCGTTGTTTTTGTAGATCTAATGGTTTTAATTTTTTTTGTGGTATTTTTCGATTTTATTGTGTTAATTTTCTTATTTATGGGCTTATTTGTTACGATCCTCTCATTGAGGCCACAAGAGGGTGGCTCTTGATTGCGGATCTAATGATCCATTGCAAGGAATGGGACTTGAGTCCCACATCGGTCATATGGGGGACTAATGTGGGATTTATATAGGGCAATGGGCTCTCCTCCCCTTGAGCTAGCTTTTGGGGTGGCTCTCCTATTGTCTTGTATCATTATTTTCGTTTCTTAGGTTAATTTTCGATTTTTTTGGATTGATTTTCATTTTAATGGGTTAATTTTGGTTTTTGGCAATAATTTTTGGATGGTGGTGGTGTTGGTGGTGGAGTGTGGTTGTGTGTCACGGTGGGGAAAAGGCTGGTGAGAATGTTGGTGGATAGGTTGATGGTTGGGGTCGTTGTGTTGGTTGGGTGAGGTGGTGGTTTGAGGTGGAGCTAGTAGTGTGGGGTGGGGCTGGTGGAATGGTGGTGATGTGTGGTGTCGGTGGTGGTGTGCGGTTGTGTGTGACGGTGGGGAATGGGCTGGTGGGAGTAGTGGTGGGTAGGTTGGTGGTTGGGGTCTTTGTGTTGGTTGGGTGAGCTGGTGGTTCTGAGGTGGGGCCGGTGGTGTGGGTGGTGGTCAGAAAAATTCAAGGGGGGAAAAAAAAAGAAAAGGGGAGGGGGGTCACGTGGTTGTCACATGCCCCAGGTCAACGCTGGAATTCAAAGTCAATGCCGGAAAGTTGATCTAGGTGGTCTTAGACAACAAAATTTTTTATTTGGGTGGTCTTAGGCAACATTTTTTTTTATGGTTTTTGACAAAAAACAGTATTTGGGGGTGGTTTTAGACAAAATTTCCTAAAAATTACGATGGGTTGTGTTTTAAGAATATCATTGTTGGGTTATTCTTGAAAAGTATACTCATAAGGATTTTATCCCAATAAGATAATATATTACAGAGTACAAATGAAAATAATTGTCAAACATGGTTCTTGAAAATTGTGACAAAGCTAAAACAATTACTTCCTCCATTTCACAATAATTGCATCATATTGACTTTTTCCACTTCATATTGATTTTGCCCATGTTTAATAACTAATACGAAGTATGTAACAATAAATAGCATTACATTAATTGTTGATTGGTTAATCTCTATATATTTAATTAAAACATTTTTTTATGATTTTGTTGAAATATAATTATAGATAATTAAGGTCAAAGCATTGCATTGATAAACATGCATGATCAAAATGATGCAACTATTGTCCCGAAGGAAGTTGCTGATAAGTTTTTTATGCCAAGTAAAGTTACCAAACCAAACTTATCATCAGAATACCACACAAGTTTCCAAAGATAATAAAAGTTTCTACAGCAGAAAATAAACAATAATTACATGGCAGAGACCAAAAAATTAAACAAATTACAAGCATTCTTACAACATTTGAACAGAACATCATTGGTGAATATCTTGTAATGACATGGCAACAAGAGTACATATTTTCCATGACATGAAAACAGGAAAACCACTTCAACACAACAGTTCAAAATCACACAAGAAAACAATTAAGTATGGCAATGCTTTATATGTTAACATTTATTATAGCATTATTAAAATGCAGCAGGGAGGGTGTAAATAAAATGATATCTTCATGAAGTACAAACAAACTTATTTTCAATTATCA
The DNA here is from genome assembly GCF_001683475.1 of Chenopodium quinoa. Taxonomy (NCBI): domain Eukaryota; kingdom Viridiplantae; phylum Streptophyta; class Magnoliopsida; order Caryophyllales; family Amaranthaceae; genus Chenopodium; species Chenopodium quinoa. The sequence goes on from NW_018745105.1 coordinate 1,576,663, forward strand.
GCTGATTTTTTTTATTAAAAAAAAAGGCATAAGCAAGGGGGGGGGGGTGACATTAAATCTATATAGATAACCAGTGCATAAGCAAACCAACAGCAGGAGGAGGGGGTGACATTAGATCCATTTAACATGAACCATCTCGGCATAAAGAATCAGCTCATAAGTACTAAAATACAAATATAAACAAAAGGAAACAGATTGTACCGTATATGTTTTCCCAGTTCCATTACAATTAATACAAGTAGTCTGAAAGGCAATTGGACCTTTTTCCATAAAAATCTGAAAATCAGAAATACAAAACATCAGGATTAGAGATTGTAATTTATGTACTATAATCAGATAACGAATAATATAAACATTGTGCTTTATTTCACAGACCATGCCTTTCCCTCTACATCGTTTACATGTCTCAGGTTTGGTTCCAGGAGGAACACCTGTTCCACCTAAAATAGATAACAAAAGACAAATATGTAAGAACTGGAGCAAGCTGGAAAAAAATATACAGTTTTGGAGATAAAATAAATAAAATAACAGAAAGATCTTGAAAATATACATTACTGGGGGAAGGGGGAATTAACATACCACAAGCTTCACAGTTTAAAGTTGTTTGATATTTCACTGTTTTGGAGCATCCCCGAACAGCTTCCATGAAGGATAATTCTAAGGATAATTTCACATCTTGGCCCGTTTTTTGCGTGAAAATGTCAGAAAACTGCTCCACAAAAGGTAAGAACATCACTTTTGACATTGCTGATATAAATATTCTCACATTCTTACTTAGTATTCAGATGAGACATGTAAGTAAATTCCAGAAGCATGGGTGTAACCAGAAATAGCAAAAAATGAATTACAAAATGAAACCTCCTTGCCACCTAAATACATGCTACTAAGCAGCAAAAAAAAGGCTCAAGTCACTAGATGCAATTATTTCATGCTTAATTGCTTAGAGGCAGCCAAAGAGCCCCAATCTAATTTTCTGTTCAATTAAAGGTTGCAACAAACAGATGGTTGTAGACAAAAACGCTAGGAAAAAAAACCATTAACAACACAATGCCAACTTGCCAAGTGCAGCCTGCCCTGATTAGGTCTAGATATTAAAAAAAAATGTAGCAATGCCCTCAAAGCTAGAAGCCAAAAGTCTCATATAAACACAGAGCATGAAATTAAAATAAAATAAAATAATAAAATGAATGATAATATCGCACTCCTTCCAGTGGACTATCAACAAGTAGGCAGTTTAAAATATTGTGCAAGAATTCAGAAACCAAATTTGGCTATCTTTTGGTATTTTCTTGGTTATTTTCCTCAGAGCATCAAAAATTCAAGTACTAGAACTTGCTGATGCTACTTGGCATAAGTCCAGGCTATCACAGAGACAAATTACTAATATCAATTGATTGCTAATGCACCTTAAATATCAACTCAAGCACTAATATGCTCACATACTTTGGTTTCCTTGCTTAATGGTGGATGGTTCACCAAACAATCCAACACCAAGGACAAAGAGAGAAGAAAAAAAAATGACAAAGGGGAGAATGTGGAGAAGTCACCAACAATGCCATTTGAGTGTGCGTATTATTTTATATAGAATTTGTGTATATTATAACTTTCCCAGGCATTAATAAATTCAACTAAAAACAAACTCTGCACATTTGGTTTGCAAATATGCACATGCATCCTTCACTTCAAATACAAAAATGGTGTGAAAACGAGAAGGCAATTCAAAGGGTGTTAAAATGAATGTCATTTTTCTTATAAATAAAAAGGATAGATATGTAACATTAATTTATTTATTTTTTTACTAACCAAAAAACAATTTTATTTTATTCAAATAAGGGTGTTAAAATGAGAAGGTTTATATGTGAAGAATTTCGAAGAGAATGCGCGCATATTTTGAAAAATTTTCAAATTTCTTTGTCTCAATTTACGTAAGCATCGAGCATAGTATGCATAGATTTTGAACTTTTTTGAGTTTTTTGCTAAGAAAAAGAAGTTCAACTTAAAAAGTATGCACATTAAAAAAAATTAACATCTCCCTCTCTCACATATCAAGAATCTTCTTATAATACCCCCTCCATCTTTTTAAATGCAACACTTAGACCCACGCAGAGATTTATACGGTTGAGATGATTTTGTTCATATATTCTACAAGGGGGATTTGTTGAGAATTCAGAAATATTAAAAAAAAAAAAAAAAAAGGTAAGGAATGTGAGTAAAAAATTAAAATAGGTGTGGGAAGGGTAGGATTGGAGACCATGTGAGGAGATAGATAATAATCAACCTCTTAATATAGCAACACATACCAACAAATTGCAAATTCACAATAGCCAAATAAAGATCAATATAAAACAGTTAAAAGTAAGAACATAATAACATTATGCAGAAAAGTTTGATAGCCTTACGTTGAAAGGATTGAAATTAAAATCCTTAAAATTAAAACCACTGCTCTCATATGAACCAGGACCACCGGTTTCTTTGCTTTGTACAAATGCATCATGGCCCATCTAAAAAAAAAAACATTAGTTAGTTCTAAAAAAAACAAACAAGGTGCTCTACTTAAAATTAAAACAATATAGTCACATGATTCACAATATTACCAAGGGTGGGGAAATACCGAAATAAAGGAAATAAGAGTAGAGACAGAGAAGGAATTGAATCAAAACACCCAAAATTACCCACCTCATCTGTTTTGAGGAAGGGAGGGGTATATACTATATATTATATGATTTCATTATGTTTTTGTTCAAGTAAAAACAAATAAATAAATCAGACAGCAAGAAACAGCTACATGACCTACTTTTCCACCACCGGCCACCACCATGATCAGCTTTCTGCCTTCCTGATCACCATGGGCAGTACATACAGCTACCCGACAGGCCGACACTATCTCAAACCTCCCTATCCCACAACCCACAGTCCATCACCACCTATTTCCCTCACCATCCCAATTAAATAAATACGACAACAACAACCTGCTAGAATCCCACCACCGACCATGATCGCCTTTCTGATCACCATGGGCAGAAAACACATGCCTTTGTATGCTGAGTCTTTAGCTCTTTATTGCTTGAATTTGGTTAGGGGGGTAGCAGAACTCCAAAAATAAATGGAAAAGGGTGGGTGGGATGAGATGAGATGAGAATCAGGTTAGGCGATAGCAAAATCTCCAAAAATAAAGGAAAAAGGGAAAGGAAATGTTAAAATAGGTTTAAAATCAAATCAACAAGGCTCTAAAAGAGATGTGCCTGCATTGCAAAGAAACCGTACAAGCATTTCCTAAACATATACAGCTTACATGACCTCACGTACAAATATAAGTTCTATACAACGTTAACAAAAATATCTTCCACCAAGTGTTGTCATGCCATACTCAAGAATCAAGAATTAATCTGTAAGAGCACCCAATGTGCACAGCTACCATGTTCTAACTCTTATAAGCCTATTAGACTATTATTGCACAAGAATAAATGTATATAAAAAGTTGAAGGAGGTGACTCCTTAAAAACGTTTATCCATAAAAGAAAGCAATCAGTTTACATCTAAGAATTGTTGCCCACACCTTGTCAGCAATCGATAATACTAAGTGAGCTTGCTTGCACAAACCACTATATCTTCATTTGTTTCAAAACACTATCAAAAGAGAGTGTAAAATGAGAAGCTCAAAATACTGAAGACATGATAAGATAAGGAGGAAAGGCAAGATCCCTTAAAAAAAAGGAGGAAAGACAAGATAATAAGGGCATTAGTGAAATAAGCAATTTCATACTAATTTCTCGCGACATTTTAATTCTGGATAGAATCTTATCCTAACATTTGGAACATAATTCTAAATAGTTGTATTAATTAAGCATACACACCCAAGCCCCAAATGAGGAAGAATATAAACATCACAATTTCCAAGGGATAAAACAGGAACAATTGCATCTGATACACTGTCATGTATTGCACATTCTTACTTACCTGATCATAAGCTGCGCGTTCTTGTTCGTCTTTCAAAACCTATAAATTGACATAACAAGATATTATGCACCTGAATAGATATAACTCTTGTATAGCAAGCTGATACAACTATAGTTTAGGACACCAAAAAATACCTCATGGGCCTTATTGATCTCCTGAAACTTTTTATCAGCATTGGGATCGTCTTTATTCATATCTGGATGATACTTTTTGGCTAACTGCAGCACAATTCAACCCAACAATTGAAGAAAGTACAAATCAAAATAAATACTACAGAGAAAAACAATGATGGGTGTCATCAACTCATCAAAGCATTCATACTTATCGCCTTCACTTGCAAACTTTCCACTTTTCTCGTTTGTACACTCTTTAATTAATAGAGAAGTACAAATCATTGAATTGTAACATCTAATGATGTGAGGCTGAAAGCATACCCCATAGAAAGCTTTTTTGATTTCGGATTGAGTTGCATTCTTGCTCACACCGAGTATATCGTAATAATCTTTTGACATAACACCTATCAAAAGAAACAATCAAGTTGGTATCACAAAACTCTATTCAAAGATTTTGCACATTACAATTTCTATAACATCATTTTTTTATTTTAATTTTTTTGCATAAGAAGTTATGGCCTAACCTCTATAGCTCTACAACACAAAACAATCAAATGAATGTATTGCCTCCGTTTCATATTTTTTGCAACTTTGTAATATTTTATATCTTACAAATGATACCTTAAAGTATCAAAAAATATGAAACGGAATTAGCAGTAAAAATGATTACCCGAGCCATGAATCGATCTTGTAGCACCAAATACTCCAATTGAAACTCCATTGCGCAACCAGCTATTGTTCAAGGTATCATTTTTACTAAAGGAGCTGCCAAGAATCCTATTTAATCCACCAATAGACGAAGAAAACGAACGTTGTTGAGCAGCAAATAACAGTTCATATTCCTGATAACAACAAATTTACACAAAAATTGTCAACCCCATTAAACAAACACAAAGCAACTAACAATTCATATTCCTAAAAACAACAAATTTACAGAAAATTCAACAACCCCATTGAACAAAGAACAAAAAATGATAAATTTGAGGACAAAAAATGATAAATTTGAGGTCAAAAAATGAGTAATGCACAATAATTCTTAAACCCCAATTAAACCCTACTCGATTGCAATGAAGAATAGGAGATATCAAGTAGTTCCGGCACAAAGTGGTAGCAGTTCTTGATGCTCTTCCTGAAACCCTAATTAGGGACATCTTCAACGGCTTCTAGTCTCTGAAATTCAGAATCTAGAGCGAGAGATGGAGGTTTAACAATGGGATTTTCTCTTATGTAGAAAGATCCAGAAATACACTCAAGAATTTTGTTTGTTTATTTATTTATTTATTTATTTATTTAATTTACACCTTGTGTTATACTTAGCATTCTGTTGCAAGTAAATAATGCACATTCTTACCAATACTTCCTCTTGTTTTTCTAAGGCCGGCTCTCGTTCAATCTAATAAGTTAAGTTCAATTTCTTAATTTCCTTCTCTCACAAAAGATTCAGTTCAGCTCCAATGAGTTCAGTTCAGCTCCAATTAGTTCAGTTCAGTCAATCAGAACAGGGCTTAGTAACACATTTATAGTATTATGTTTGTCAATGCATGTTTTAACAAGAAAATTTTGTGTAGAACTACCCTAAAGATAGGGTCATTTGTGAACAACTACCCATTTTTTTACGGCTATTTCACCAAATGCCACTGAACAATTTAAAAATTCACCAAATGCCATCGGACTTTTCAGAATTCACCAAATGCCACCCAGTTTTTAAAAAATTCACCTAGTGCCATTAATGACCAACGGTCGTTAACTCCGTTAGTAATTAGGGGTTAATCATGACACGTGTCATGACATAATTGGACCATTTATCTTAATTCATAAAAATTAAAAAAAAAAACAAAAAAAAGTTAAAAAAAATACAAAAAATACTAATAAAAAAAAACCTCAAAATTTTCCCAGCCACCCCGACCATCGCCAAACCCTAACCCCTCCCCTCATCTCGCCGGAAAACGGCCGGTCACCACCGAAACCACCAACAATCGGTCGGCCGCCCATGTAGCTCCCCACCTGACCCACCGCCGACCCCCAAAACCTCCCTCACAAACTGCCCCGACCCCATAAAACCGCAAACACGAGCAGCACCCACCCCAAAAACCACCCACACAACCGCCCCGACCCTAATAACCACCAGTAAAAAGCCCCTCCTCCCTTCTCCCACCGTCAAAACGACCGATTTTGAGGGTGGGGACAGGGAGGAGGGGCTTTTTACGAGTGGTTTTTGGGTCGGGGCGGATGTGTAGGTGGTTTTAGGGGTCGGGACGAGCAGCGTGGGTGGTTTTGGGGGTCGGATGGGTCGGGTGGGGAGCTACATGGTCGACCGGCCGATTGTTGGTGGTTCCGGTGGTGACCGGCCGTTTTCCGACGAGATGGGGGGAGGGGTTAGTGTTTGGCGGTGGTCGAGGTGGCTGGGAAAATTTTGGGGATTTTTTTTTTAATTTTTTTAATTTTTTTAACTTTTTTTGTTTTTTTTTTTAATTTTTATGAATTAAGATAAATGGTCCAATTATGTCATGACTCGTGTCATGATTAACCCCTAATTACTAACGGAGTTAACGGTAATTGGTCATTAATGGCACTGGGTGAATTTTATAAGAACTGGGTGACATTTGGTGAATTCTGAAAAGTCCGATGGCATTTGGTGAATTTTTAAATTACTCAGTGGCATTTGGTGAAATTTCCATTTTTTTTAATTTGTTTAAAACTACCCGCAAGTTTGGAAAAGTTTGGGTAGCACTACCCACTAACGTTTTTCGTCCAATTAAAAACGTTATTTTGGTCTAATTTTTCACTTTTTTCAATTACAATAGCCAATTAATACTAAATAAGCAAAAACCCCAATTCAATTAAACCTCCAAACCTTAGAAATTAAAATCCCCAAATAATATATAGTCATGAACCCTAAAATGAATTATGATTAAAACCCTAATTAGGTTAATTAAAGTAGATTAAAACCTTTATACAAATTGGGAGAGTTAATTGGGTGGCAAAAGTGAAAAAAATGAGCTCCGGTAACGTCTTAATTGGACGGAAAATGTTAATGGGTAGTGATACCCAAATATTTTCAAATTTGTGGGTAGTTCTAAACAAATAAAAAAAAAATTGGGTAGTTGTTCACAAATGACCCTATCTTTAGGGTAGTTCTACACAAAATTTCCTTTTAACAATTAACATCTTCAATTTTAAATATTGTAAAATTATAAAAAGTGGATATTAGAGCATCAGCATTCAAGAGGAAGCAACAATCTTTTCCCAATTTCTCTCTCCTTTACTCCACTTGACACATCACACTCTCTTTCTTCCACATCACTTCCCACTATCTCCATCCTTGTACTTATCCTCTTTCTTAAATATTTTCAACATTAAAGCATCAACATTCATGGGGCTCCCCATAATTTCTCTCTCCTCACCTCATTAGTCTACATCACTTTCCACTAACTTCATCTCATACCCTTCCCATTTTACATTTTCATACCTACATTCATCAACCTCCCCATTTACCTTTTCTCTCCTATATTCCCATACCCCACCACCTTTTTTCTCCCTTTATTACCACTAGTCACCTCAATGTGTTGAACTTGAACTTCATCTTCATCTTCATCATCAACCAGTGACTGCGTTGCATATTGATAATCAAATGGCATGTTGGTGTTATTCCCGTCTCCTATAGGAGCTGTGGGATGTGGCTGAACTTGTGGAGATGTTGGATAAATTGTACCTTGTGAGGAACTTTGTTGAGTATTCTGATTCATGAATGCTTGGAACATAGAAAATAATTAAGGATTGTTTAGCATGTTTGGATCAAAAAAATTATTTGAATTTTGTTGAGTATTTGGATATGATTGGTAATTTGGATTTGGTCGGTAATTTGGATTTTGCTGAGAACTCGAATTTGATTGGAAACTTGGGTTTTGTTGGGAATTTTGATTTCTTTGATATCTATTTCCATAATTAGGATGATTGGGATCCATAATTACCAAATAAGATTGTAAGAAATATTTTTAATGAGAAATATAGATTTTATGATTTTTTAGAAGTGTTGAAAATATATCAATATTAGTCTCTATTATAGAGGATCAAAAAATATAAGCATAGGTATTTTTGTAAACAAAAATAATTAAGTAATAAAGTATAATCAATAAAAAACGGTAATATTACCGTTGAGGTAAGCCAAAAATATTTATTCCTCAACGGAAATATTGTTTCTTCAACGGTCATTTTTCCAATTTTTTGTTTTAAAAAAAATAAAAAAAATATTAAAAAAAAATGGTAACTTGTTGGCAGACAAAGTAAGGCAAATGGCCCCACAAAAGAAATCAGAACCATGACAACAAAATGAGCCTCCCCATTTATATTCAATGAAAAGGGAGCAAGCCACATTTGGTTGGGAGGTCCCCATTTGTTTATTTTCTCAAATGGGGCACCAATGTGGATGCTCTTAATGAGTATCCTTTCCCATTTACTCTCTCCTTTTTACATATACCCCACCATATATTCTCTCTCCTATTTAGAGCATCAACATTCAAGAGTAAACAATAATCCTTTCCCAATTTCTCTCTCCTTTCCTTCACTTGACACATCACACTCTCTTTCTTCCACATCACTTCCCACTATCTCCATCCTTTTACTTATCCTATTTCTTAAATATTTCCAACATCAATGAGTATCCTTTCCCATATACTCTCTCCTATTTACATATACCCCACCATATATTCTTTTTCCTATTTACACACTTAATTATTATTTTAGTTTGTAAAATATGTTTTATTATTATTATTATTATTATTATTATTATTATTATTATTGTTGTTATTATTATTATTATTATCATTATTATTATTATTAATCAAACAAAAATACGTCAGCTAATACATTTTCACATTAATATAAAAATTAGTAAAATACGAAATACATGAATTAAAAGACATAAATTAAAAATATGAAATACACGGATGAAAATAAGCAACAAAAATAACACACATAATTTAAAATTATTAAAATGCTAATTTTCAACCGAGCTCCTTAACCTTGCCCATATATGCTCAACCAAGTCGTTCTTTAATGCTTCATGAACTTGTCAATCGCGAATCTCCCCTCTTGAAGCTATCAATCTACTAAAATTATTAGGATCATACTGCCCCAGAAGTTACGGTAAATGTTGTTGCATTTCAGGTTAAGGACAACCCTGGCATATTTTCAGGCTGTTCTTGGGCGAATTCAAGTGGATCTTTATAGTTTAAATATGTATCACGCTCGTCTTCAATTATCTTGTTGTGGATGATGATGCAAGTCATCATGATTTTCCACATCAACTCCACACTCCATGCCAAAGCAGGCTTCCTAATTACTGCAAACCGAGCTTGTAACACACCAATGCATGCTCAACATCCTTTCTAGCACTCTGTTGACGTGTAGTGAACAATTTATCCTTTAAGGTTTGGTGGGATTGCAATAACATCTATGAATGTCGACCATTTTAGATAAATCCCATCTGTGAGATAATATCCTTTGTTGTAATTATTTCCGTTAACAGTGAACAGAACTTGTGGAGCACATTTATTTATTACATCATCAAACACCGGAGAATATTGAAGTGCATTAATGTCGTTCCAGGATCCAGGCGTCCCAAAGAAGGTGTGCCAAATCCATAAATCCCTGGAAGCAATCTGATAAAAATAACAGTCGCCGTTTTAGATCTTCCTTGATACATTCCTTTCCATCCAGTTGGACAATTTTTCCAGACCCAATGCATGCAATCAATGCTTCCCAACATGCCAGGGAAATTTCTATCCTCCCCTTCTCTTAGGAGGCGTTGGATATTTTCCAATGTTGGCTTGCGAAGGTACTCATCAGTTGCAAATTGAGCAATTACTCCGTCGACAAACTGTGCAAGACATTCTCTAGCAGTGCTTTCACCGAGCTTCAGATACTCATCTACTTGATCAGCAGAACAACCATAAGCTAACATACGTATGGCAGTTGTGCATTTCTGAAGGGGTGAAGCACCAAGATGCATGGTAACATCTGATGTTGTTGGAAGTAACGGTTAGTTGCACTTATGTGTTGACAATGCGAAGGAAAAGGGGTCTTCGCATACAAAACCTTCTTCGAAATGTGGTTTCATCGTATACTGGTTGGTCACTAAAGTAATCTGAAACTAAATTGTCGTGAGCCGCTTCGCGATTTCTCGCCATAGTTATTCTTCATTTTCTTTTACGTTTTTGTTTATTTTGCTATACTGAATTGTTTACAGCAGTGGCGGATCCAACGAGGGTTCAGGGGGTTCAACTGAACCCCGTTAGATCCGAAAAAAAAAAATAGGAAAGTTTTTTTTAAAAAAAAAGAAAAACTATATATAAAGTATTTGAAACAAAGATATACCATATAAGGTGAGGAGCTCAGTTGGATAAGTAAGTGTAGTCTTGGACAACAAAACCCGGGTTCGACTCTCCCGGGACACAATTAAAGGTTTTTTTTGTTTTGAATTTTCTCCTCTTTTTTTTCTAGTAACTCTCATTCTCTGTACATTTGTTCCCTTTCTTAATTTCTTTTCTCAATTTTCATAGACAAATTAAAAAGCTAAAACCCAAACTTTCTTTCTCTATCTATATCTCTTGCTCTTCTCACTACTCTAGCCGCCGCACCCAGTCTACTCACCGACGAGGGCCGACGACCTGCTACCAGCCTGCGAGGTAAGTTTCTATCGCTGTTTTTTTTTTTCAATTTCTTAAATAGTTAGTTTAATTTGTTTTGTAATTGGTTTATTTCTACTTGTTTATAATTATAAATTGTACTATTGTAGAATGTAGATTGTTAATTTGTTTTCTATTAAGTATTTAAGTGTTAATCTGTTTTTTTCAATTTGTTTTTAAGTTTTTCAATTTCTTAATTGTTATTATGTTGATTGAATGAATGTTAATTATTTTGTAACTTTTGTTCATTTGTTGTATGTTAGACATGTTAGTTTGTTACTGTTAAATAATTTATGAAAAATGGACGGTAGATGTAGTACTAATTAATTTTTTTTTTAAATTATTGTAGTGTACTAGTGTGACCATGAATTGCATGAAAAGTTTGGAGCATTTTTGGAATATTATTGAAATTTGGACTTATTTTGTTGTGTACTTGTGTATTGGTATTTATTTGAACACTTTATTTTATACTTGAATACTCGATTAATATCCGTTTATTTAGATATCGGGTGTTTGATAAAGTTCGAACCCCCTAAGTTCAAATCCTGGATCCGCCACTGGTTTACAACTACAAGTACCGCATTTCGAATTACTTGTAATCGATGACTCTTGTTGATAAAATTCATGACTATTTGATCATAGATTTCATCAGTTGAACTTAAAGATGATGAAGAAGAACTTGAAGAGTTTGAATCGAAATTCATATTATGTTTATTACCAAACAATATTTGAAATAGAAGGTTTTGGGTTTTTTTTTATAAAAAAATGCTAAAGGGAATATAAGGTTGATATTGATAGATGTAATGTTATTGGGAGTAATATTATGAATTTTATAGATAAAAATAGTAAGGTTATTCAGATGATAAGATTTCTCCCAATGATATGTAGTCATAAAACAAAGGATGTCAGAAGATAAGATTTTGGTTAGATGAAATGTTGTGGGAGCAATCTGATAAATTATCTAGACAAAAAACAATAAGGTTAGTCAAATGATAAGATTTCTCCCAAGGATATGTGGTCATATAAAACAAAGGATGTCATAAGATAAGATTTTGGTTAGATGAAATGTTATGGGAGCAATCTGATAAATTATTTAGACAAAAAAACGATAAGGTTAGTCAGAAGATAAGATTTCAGATATTGATATGTGGTCATAAAACAAAGGATTTCAGAAGATAAGATTTTGGTTAGATGAAAGGTCATGGGTAGCAATCTTATACATTATCACAATAATACAAAGTAACATTAACAAACTTGAACTCAATTTAGTAAACATAAAGTTCATATTAATACATAGAAATTACATTCATATTAAAAAGGTACATTGACAATAATTCTGCAAAGTTACAATAATAATAAAACATACAACTCATAATCGTAATAACAAATCATGATTACTCGGTACAATCAGGTAAATTAAATCAAATCGAAAATTTACTACCGAATTCATCTCTAAGTTTCTTATACATTTATAATTCAACTTCATCAAGAAACGGGCGTCTGCATTAATCTTTCTAACATTCTAAACTTCATGGCCTCGTCCTTTTGCCTTTTCTTTTTTTCAACTTGTGCTTTTTTAATTTCATCTCTTTCCTTCAACTGATCCAGAAGTCACCCACCCAAATCATTCAACTTATCACCAACTTCGTTAAAATCTGTGTTTAACGCTTTAAGATTTATACTTGAAGATGAAGTAGTAGATGCTTTACCTTTCATCTTTGTTTGTTTTATGCCAGTAGGTCTTTTACCTCTTCCTCAAACCTCGGATGGTGAATCAGGTTATGATCTTCTTCCGCTTCCCTCATTTTCGGTTGACGTTTGTTGGCCATCGGGTAACATATTCGATTGATCTTTGGCCAAAGATGGATCCCATTTCGGATATTTTCTCAATTCCTCAAAACAATGCAATAAACAAAACATCTTGTTATCAGTTGCGTAATAATCTTTGTGAGCAAATTTCTCTAAATTTTGCTCGAACTCACCACTACCCTTGGTTCGATAATGATACTTATATGCATCTACCCATTTACTACAATGTAAATTGATATGATCCCAGCGATTTCGCATAGATTTAATGTTTCTTACCTTTATATCATCGGGGTTTTCTATTCTAGTACGTTTGTAGCAGTTTTAGATGTCAACCCATAACCCACTTCTCTTTGTCTTGGTTCCTCTCACTACGTCACCCCCTGTGTTTATATAGGCCGATACAAGTGCTTTGTCTTCAGCTATGCTCCATGATTGTTTTTTCCTTTGCCCGGTGGTGTTGACATTTTGTTCGAAAATAATTTCGACATCAACATCATTAATGTCTTCTAGATGTTGCACCCCTACTAATTGCTCCACATGTTCATCACCACTCTCCTCTATTGGAGTTCATCACCACTCTCCTCTATTGGAGTTGCATTGCTACCACCAAAACCTCTCGGTGATTTATTCATGATCTGAGTGAAATGTTCAGAATTGGGAAAACCCGGCATATTACCAAGAGATTGTTGAGATGAAGAGCTACTTTGAGGAAAAAGGAAAGAAGGTTAACATTGTGGAATATTATTGACATTTATTGGTCTTGATTGACTATTAAACCATTACAAAGCAGCTTAAAAATGAAGATTACTCAATAAATTTGGGTCTAAAGGAGGATTATTATGATTATATTGAAAGTTTGGATTATTTGGAAAATTCATATTATTCCTGTAATTTGAATTATTGCGATCCATATTGAAGGGTATTTCAAATTGGAAGTGAAATTTGTGAAAAAAAAATTGTTTGAGTGATATTAGATGTTTTCGACAATAGATGAGATTGTAGGGGATTATAGGTACTACGCAGCGGAAATAATCATGAATCATATTCATATAGCACCTAACTAAGGATCTCATGCATAACACATAAAGAGTAAGAATAATACCTTTGAAGCGTGATTCCACAAGTGATCGAAAGAACAATAAGGTGAACAAGAACCCCACGTGTGATTCCTCTACTTAGTCCACAAGCACGGATTAAACCTCCACTAATGCTAGTTAGTCGTGACTGAACACTTCAATCAACCTTCAATGGAGATCCGAGCCACGAACACACCACAACACCACCCACGCGCCACCACACGCGCCGCCCACAAGGGAGAGTCGTACGGACAGGGAGGAGAGAGAGAGAGGGCCGAGTAGAGAGAGAGATAATTAGGGTTTTGGGATGCTTGGTTGCTTGTGTGACAATTTACTGTATGTCAATTGTTATGTCATGCAACCCTAGGCATGGTTTATATTTATAGATCATATCTAGAAATAAAATCATGTCAAGTCCAAAACCCATTAGACTCTTCTAATTATCCAAGCCCAATCATCAACATGGTATTTCATGAACTCATGAGGCCCAATAATGGGCCTCTAACTTGTTTAACCCAATACTCTTATGTGTGACCTTGTAGGATCCATTCTATAAGGCTTTGGGCTATTAAGCTAGCCCAAAGATCAATTTTCATATCTAGCACCAAACATTGACGACCTTATAGAATGAACTTATTATCTCCATAATAGTGATCCTTGATATATCTAGTAATTGCACTTATCGAAGACATAACTCCTTCAATCTCCCACTTGTCTGAGACAAATGCGCAATATTCAAATTCCTTAAGTTAATATGTGTCGATTTGATAATATGATTGCATCTCATGTCATGATCATATTAGTCTACAAATCTTTTCTTGAAAACTGAGTGAGATTCACAGAACAAATGATTACTATGTAATCCATTTGAGCACGGCCATGCATTTTTCTGAATTCTCCCTCTTCAAGGGGCCAAGACACATTCCTAATTAAATAGGTAGACTCAATTCAATCATGTGGCACAAAGCTCCCACTCAACTCATGAAGCAACCGGGAAACACCCTTTATAATCCCTAGTTACGGCTGGACGTTTGAATGTATCACAGTTAAATCAATCATTGAATGGAATCAGTGTTCCACTCCATGTCAAAGGAATCCACTAATATATCCGGAAGCTCTATACTTGAACTTCAAAGTAGGTCATTAGTTCGATCATGCATCATTCATGCATATCCATGTGATTGACCGAGCCTCACTATGCTCCTATAGCCCATGAAACTGCGCTATCCAATCAATCTTACATGCTAGTCCTTCATTGGAAATCATTTATGTCCAGTTTAATGATTCCGAACTAGGAACTTAAATAATATATGGATTTTGTTCACCTGTGGGGTTTCATTCATCAGGTTATCAACCTGATGAGCCCATCAATCCATAATTATTTTTGACATTTTATTTAATATTGAAAACCATCATTAAATAAGAGAAATAATGAAATTTCTTATTAAACATAATTCTGCAAATGAGTGTATTACATATGTAACTTATTTTTCTCCAAAAATAAATACAACTTCTAATTACATCATTTGCCTCAATCCAGATCCACTAGCATGTTTCTCATGCTTTGGAAGTGGAAGGGGTTTAGTAAGTGGATCAGCAATGTTCTCATCCGTATGAATTTTGCACATCTTGACATCTCCTCTGTCAATGATCTCTCGAATGAGGTAATATTTCCTCTTTACATGTTTGGATTTGAAGTGTGACCTAGGCTCCTTTGACTGAGCAATGACACCATTATTATCACAATACAACTCGATTCCCTTTTGAGCACTTGGTATGATATCCAGCTAAGTTAGGAACTTCTTAATCCAAACTTCTTCCTTAGCTGCTTCAACAGAAACTAAATATTCTTATTCTGTTGTAGAGTCTGCGACAATGCTTTGCTTCGAACTCTTCCAGCTCACTGCTCCTCCATTCAGATAGAAAATGTATCAAGATTGTGATATGAAATCATCTCTATATGTTTGGAAACTCGCATCTGTATAACCTTTGACAACTAACTCATTTTCGCCACCATATACTAGAAACATTCCTTTAGTCCTTCTCAAGTACTTAAGGATGTTCTTGGCAGCTGTCCAGTGCGCTTCTCCTGGATTTTCCTGAAACCTGCTACACATACTCAGAGCATATGCAACATCCGGCCTCGTACATATCATGGCATAGATGATTGACCCTATTGCCGAAGCATAAGGTTTATCAACAATACGTCTCATCTCTT